>NC_058084.1:46983566-47192787 GCF_014858855.1 Bufo gargarizans
CGTAAGTTATGTATTCAACCTATCATATTAACACGCTCTATTCTACAGACAGTGAAAGAGAAACAAAAACGGAACTTCCATATTAGGAATATTGTCCGGGAGTAGTGCCAAAGAGATAAAATTCAGGGTTACAGAGAATAGAAACTTAACAGCAATTAGTTTGACAGCAATCAGAGCTATTTCCTAACAGAGAAACAAAACTTCAGCAAAATGCAGAATTTGTTTTTGACATTAAAAAGAACATGGATTCCTTTCAGGTAGATAGATAGATAGATAGATAATTGATAGATATTAGATAGATGGGGTATATAGATGTATAGATACCAGTGGCGGATCCAGAGCCTGGTCTCGGGAGGGGCACTTTCAGATTATTTTCTGTCCGCCGCCACAAAACAATGGTGCTTATAGAACAGACTACACAGTGTAGGCTATATGTGTATAACAATCATATTTCACATGAAAACTTACAGTTACTTGGCTTGGCCCTTCGGGATCTCGGATGCCACTTCCACAGTTTGGCCGGGGGCTCGGCGGAGCTGATGTGTTTTATCCTAATGAGAAAGATTTCATAATAAGTATTTGGAGAAGGGGCAGAGGGATAGCAGAGCAGGGAGAGGATGGTGCTGCTACTAGGGGGTCATACCATGGGGGAGTAATAAAGCCCACCATAATGCCCCCCCCCCCCAGTAGTAATAATTCTCCTTATAATGTGAGAGTGCAAAAAATACCCCCTTGTAATGCCCCCAGTTGAGCTAATGTCCCCATAGTGCCCCCATAATGTGCCAGTATAAAATACCCCTATATAGTGCCCCTAGTAAATGACCCCATAGTCCTCCACACCCTCCTTCCTCCTAGTGCCCCCCATAATGTACCAGTATAAAATGCTCCAGTAGATGCCCTCAGTGTCCCCCATAATTTGCAAGTATAAAATACCCCTTCTTAGTGCCCCCCGTAGATGACCCCATAGTACTCCTCTCCCCCCTTCCCCATAGTACCCACCATAATGTGTCCCAGTATAAAATTGTACTGTACAGAGAGCCCATATAAAATACCCCTTCTTTGTGGCCTCAGTAGATGCCCCTATAGTGCCCCCAATCATGTGCCAGTAATAATAGCCCCCCTGTGCCAGTAATAGCAGCCCCCCTGTGCCAGTAATAGCAGCCCCCAGTAATAACAGCCCCCCCGGTGCCAGTAATAACAGCCCCCAGTAATAAGAGCCCCTCTGTGCCAATAATAACAGCCCCTCTGTGCCAGTAATAACAGCCCCCAGTAATAAGAGCCCCTCTGTGCCAGTAATAACAGCCCCCAGTAATAAGAGCCCCTCTGTGCCAGTAATAACAGCCCCTCTGAGCCAGTAATAAGAGCCTCCAGTAATAACAGCCCCCAGTAATAAGAGCCCCCCTTTGCCAGTAATAACAGCCCCCCTTTGCCAGTAATAACAGCCCCCCCTTTGCCAGTAATAAGAGACCCCCTTTGCCAGAAATAAGAGACCCCCCCTTTGCCAGTAATAAGAGCCCCCCTTTGCCAGTAATAGCCCCCCCTTTGCCAGTAATAGCCCCCCTTTGCCAGTAATAGCACCCCCTTTGCCAGTAATAGCCCCCCCTTTGCCAGTAATAACCGCCCCCAGGTGCCAGTAAAAGTATTGTATATAATGAAGAAAAAAAAAAAACACACATACTTACCTCCATGTCAGCGATGCGATGCAGGCCTCTTCAGGCCTGTGTCCCACGCTGTATGGCTCAGGCGGCGTGATGACGTCATCACGCCGCCTGCGCCGGCCTCTGATAGGCTGCAGGCACTAGGCCGGCAGCCTATCAGAGGAAGGGAAAGGGACACGCCTCTCCCTTCCCTGCAGCAGCACAGGCAGGCATCTGTATCGCTGTCCTGAGGACGGCGATACAGATGACTGGAGATGAGCGCTTCCACAATGGAAGCGCTCATCTCCCTGTGCCCCGCTGCCGCCGCCGCCGCCCGCCGCCAGCTCGGGGGGGGGGGGGGGCAATTGCCCCGTTGCCCCCCCCTGGATCCGCCACTGATAGATACTTAGATAGATAACAAATAGATGGATAGATACATAGATATATGTATAGACTTTATATTAGGACATGTCCTGACATGTCTGTAAATAGACAGTATAGATAGATAGGTTATTGATACATAGATATGTAGATAAAAATATAGATAAATAGATAGATACATTTTACTTTAGATAAAGACAAAATGAAGATACTTCCAGGGAGTATACTGTACATTATGGAAGAGTTTTTCTATTTATTAATAAAACCCTACTTGGTGTCCACCCAGTTGGAC
The DNA here is from genome assembly GCF_014858855.1 of Bufo gargarizans. Lineage (NCBI taxonomy): Eukaryota > Metazoa > Chordata > Amphibia > Anura > Bufonidae > Bufo > Bufo gargarizans. The sequence goes on from NC_058084.1 coordinate 46,985,877, forward strand.
CAACACCCACCCTAAGAATGGGCCCATGGAGAACTTTATATCTGCACAATGTGGTGGGTGTGATTGGTGTATTAGACCCACCTCGTCCTGTGATTGTGATTCTCGTCGCTCCGTTCACACTGCCATAATTTGGTATAAAGCGATTGACAACGGGTTCTCCGCCTGTAATGAAAGTCAGTGATATAAGCGCCTTTCTGGTGGACAGGCTTAGCTTATTCTACATGTTTTTCTATCTTTCTGTCTGATCTGGAGGGAATTCAACATTTTCTTTTTTTGTACTTTTTATTCTACAGATGAAATGTTCCAGAAAGGTCGGTGCATTTCTCTGTCATCGCAGTCAGGACGCGGCAATTAAATCCTCGGACATCTGATGCGTAAATTGCCCTACGTAAGGCAGCATATTACAGCTACACTCCATAGTTATGAGGGGCACGCTCATTCCACCTTTCCCCACCCCTTCCAGCTTATAGTCAAATCCAATGTAGAACAAAACATACAATGCAACAGTTCTCTGCAAACCAAATAAAGTACCAAAATGCATTATAATTGCTAATGCTATGCTTATAAATTAGAGATGCTTGGCAAATACATTTTGTACAAAACCATTTGAGCCCATCTGCCACACGTCAAGGCGATCTCTGCAAGATGGGAACCTAACACAAAATTCTACCTGTTATGTGCCATGACGGCTACCATACAATTCAGGGCGTGTAGGTTCCACATGCATGCTCGGCCCACTTTAATTTTTATCATATTTGGTGCCAAAATGGCCTCCATTATATCCAGGGAATGCAGGTAACAACATGCATGCAGAGCCCACTCCACACCACTTCTGGTGCCAAATGGCCACCAACGAATGTGTTTTCAACCATAACAACGTGCATCTGCGCATTGGGATGTGCTGACTGACCCCCTTTTTTTCTTTGCAGTTTGTACTGAAGGTGTGGCTGACACCTCAGTCGTGCGCTCCTGACCAGCTCGTCTGCCCCATAGGCTGATTTTAATTAGTGTGAGATGTAGCTTAGCCTGCTCCCCCTCACTCACTAGAAGCCATTTGTCACCAGGAGAGGTATAGTGTGGACTCTCATTGCATTCGTTGGTGGCCATTTGGCACCAGGAGAGGTGTGGAGTGGGCTCTGCATGCATGTTTGTACCTGCATTCCTTGGATATAATGGAGGCCATTTTGGCACCAAAGATGATAAAAATTAAAGCAGGCCCAGCATGCATGTGTAACCTACACACCCTGAATTGTATGGTAGCCGTCATGGCACATAACAGGTAGAATTTAGTGTTAGCTTCTTGTCTCGCAGAGATCGCCTTGAAGTGTGGCAGACGGGCTCAAATGGTTTTGTACAAAATGTATTTGCCAAGCATCTCTAATTTATAAGTATAGCATTAGCGATTATAATGCATTTTGGTACCTTATTTGGTTTGCAGAGAGCTGTTGCATTGTATGTTTTGTTCTATGTTGTGTTTTCAGCCTTAGCAACGTGCACCTGCTCATTGGGATGTGCTGACTGACCCCCTTTTTTTATTTTCAAATCCATTGTGTCTGGTTCCTCCTATATGGAGGGTCTGTTGGATTTTATGATGGATATAAGATTTTCACCGTATGCTGTTGAATTATTAATGTTTTCTACTTACATGTGATATGAATGGAGACACAAAGAAGAATTACTGGCACAAACATGGTGCCAGCAGTTGGCGCCCTTCACCAGCCGGGGCTGCGGAAACAAAGCAAAAGGAAACAAGGCAGGGTTAATTACAATTCATTATCTAAAGGCCTAAAGGGGTTACCCAATTTCTGACACAGCCCCCCATGTGCCGGGCCCCTCACAGGTAATATACTTACCCTGCTCGCCGCTCCTGCACCCTGCACCGCTGCTGCTGTTTCTCCCTGCACACAGATGAAAACATCCGGTGTTGGGGGGATGGGGATGAGCCTCCCTAGCATCGCGGGTGACGCTAAGGAGGCCCGTCCCCGTCCCCGCCTGCCATTGTTGCTCCCCTCGACACCAGATGTATTCATTAGTTTTTGAGAAATTGGATAACCCCTTTAAGAGATACTCAGTCATAGATTGTTGAGTCACATTATTATGACCACTTTCGACGTCGGCAGTGTGTAGCTCATGAAGGAAGTCACGTGCTGAGCTGGCTCGGTGGGTATACAAAGTGTGTGATAGGCTGTCTGCACACATATCCCTCATTGCTGTCATCAGTAAAAGGGACGATTTATCTAAGTTGCACTGTGAACTGTTCACAGGCTGCTGTGGTGAAAGTGTATGTGCAGCGTGTCGGTCCGCAGGGGAGAACACGTGAGGTTCACGGTGGGCCGAAGGGTACAATAGTTAATCAGGTACTCACGGTTAGCAGATGCCTCCCTGGGCCAGCAGTGCAGTGAAGGGGAGAACAGCACTAGATTCTCCAGGGTACACTCTATTACAGGGGACACCGGCCAGGTGGTGATCGAGGTGCCCCTGATGGTGATGGGGTTTCTGAGTGCTTGTGTGGCTCGGCCCCTGACTTAGGTAATGTCGTAACGCCAGCACCTTGATGGTGCAAAATGATGAGAGTGGTGGTAGTATGGAAATAGAAGAATGAGGCAGGGTTTGAATCCAACTCAGAACTTTACTGTAACCAGGATCTTGTCAGCAATTTTACATCCAGCTATAAAATGTGATGAAACCCAGTATCAGGCTGAACATGTAGTTATGTCTCAGGCTATAGTAGGTAGTTATGTACTCACTGATATTCAGCTCTTTGCCTGGCTTCAGTCTCAGTGAAAGGTAGTTCAAGTTATTTTCTTCTACACACAAGTGATGTAACAGATGTGCCATCTGTCCTTGAAGTAACGGTGAGGCTGCCGGAAGCTAATAAACCTTCACCTTATTACAAAGGCAGCTAAAGCCTAGAATAATGGCTATTGTCCTTCCACTATATATTTTCCTGGCATATGCTAACATCCCTGTTAGCGAATCTACGATACGTAAAACACTAAACAAGAATGGATTTCATGGGAGGATACCACAGAGAAAACCACTGCTGTCCAAAAAAAACATTGCTGCACGTTTACAGTTTGCACAAGAGCACCTGGATGTTCCACAGCAGTACTGGCAAAATATTCTGTGGACAGATGAAACCAAAGTTGAGTTGTTTGAAAGAAACATACAACACTATGTGTGGAGAAAAAGAGGCACAGCACACCAACATCAAAACCTCATCCCTACTGTGAAGTATGGTGGTGGGGGCATCATGGTTTGGGGCTGCTTTGCTGTGTCAGGGCCTGGACAGATTGCTATCATCGAAGGAAAAATAAATTCCCAAGTTTATCAAGACATTTTGCAGGAGAACTTAAGTCCATCTGTCCACCAGCTGAAGTTCAACAGAAGATGGGTGTTGCAACAGGACAACGACCCAAAGCATAGAAGTAAATCAACAACAGAATGGCTTAAACAGAAGAAAATACGCCTTCTGGAGTGGCCCATTCAGAGCCCTGACCTCAACCCGATTGATATGCTGTGGCATGACCTCAAGAAAGTAATTCACACCAGACATCCCAAGAATATTGCTGAACTGAAACAGTTCTGTAAAGAGGAATGGTCAAGAATTACTCCTGACCGTTGTGCACGTCAGATCTGCAACTACAGGAAACGTTTGGTTGAAGTTATTGCTGCCGAAGGAGGTTCAACCAGTTATTAAATCCAAGGGTTCACATACTTTTTCCACCTGCACTGTGAATGTTTACATGGTGTGTTCAATAAAAACATGGTAACATATAATTCTTTGTGTGTTATTAGTTTAAGCAGACTGTGATTGTCTATTGTTGTGACTTAGATGAAGATCAGATCACATTTTATGACCAATTTGTGCAGAAATCCATATCATTCCAAAGGGTTCACATACTCCTGACGAAGCTGAGGCGAAACGCGCGTCGGGGTTCTAGCCTGCCTTGTGTCCGGTGTCTCAGCCCTTCATCATGTCTGTGGGTATGTTCACGTTCCCAGTGGGTACTTTTGTGTGAGAGTCTGTTGCTTTGCAGCCTGCTATTCATGACCTGATGTATAGGGGCATAGTCATCTGAATTTATTAGATGGATGCTGTGTGAGTTTGTGCTCTAGAGTATTTTCATTTAGGGCTCCATTATTATACACTGACTATCCACTGGGCTGTGCAATGAGATGAATATCACAGTCACTTGTAGCGGGTATATACCTGATGCTTTCTACTTGTGAATCACCTCACTGCATATTGCACATACATGTATTCCATCTGTTTGGCGGGATTTTGAGGCACCGGCGGGGGGGACTACAGCATCCAGGTTGTTTTGCTGACTACTCTCCATAGTAATTCTGTGAAAATGTGTTATGAATTTTTTGATCAATTGATGACATAATAAAGTATTTATATTTTTATCGGGCATTCTATGGTTGTTTTTCTAGCAACACTTTTAGGTTTATACAAAGGAGGTTCAACCAGTTATTAAATCCAGGGGTTCACATACTTTTTCCACCTGCGCTGTGAATGTTTACATGGTAGTGTTCAATAAAAACATGGTAACATTTAATTCTTTGTGTGTTATTAGTTTAAGCAGACTGTGATTGTTGTGATTTAGATGAAGATCAGATCACATTTTATGACCAATTTGTGCAGAAATCCATATCATTCCAAAGGGTTCACATACTTTTTCTTTCAACTGTATTGTCATATTATAAGGAGAATTACTACTAGGGGGTATTATGGGGAGCTTTACTACTACTGGGGGGCTATGAGGAACATGATCACTAGTATGGGGACTATAGGGGCAAAATTACTACTAAGTGTATTTATTTCTATTGGTGGGATTTTGGGGAGGACTGTTACTTTGGGGGGCGGGGGGGGGGGGACCTTGGCATAGTATAAGCTTAGCACAATAATTTTTGGGGGAATTTATCTTAATACTATTAGTGTCTGGGGGCACAGTTATTTTTTAGAGCACTGTGTGCCAATAATTGTTGAAGGGGAACTATCCGTGTGGTAGTAGCATTTCCAGGGGGACTGTTTCTGCAGTATGGTATTGTGGGTGGCAGGAAAGGGTGTTCAGAAGATGTGGAGATGATGGAAATGTGGGAAACTAATGTCTGTTTGTCAATCTCTGCAGAGACAGGAGATGGCTGAAAAATCATCATGGCGGTCTGGTCTGAATGGAAAAGATGAGGAAAGAGAACGTCTACAACAAAGGTGACATCACTGGATGTAAGAGGTATGAGGTGCTATGTAGGAGAGGAGATGCTCCGGCTCCTCCTCCTGCCATTTGCAGAAGGAGGATTCAGAGCTGGGTGAGGACAGTCAAGGGGGGCAGCAGGCCACAGGCGGGTGGCAGATGGTGGGGGGAACCACAGGCCTTGAGCAGGATATGGGGAGGGAGGAGAGCGGAGGAGCTTCCTGGCTGTAGCCTGCAGTTGTTTATTGTATAATGTGAAGCAGGCAGTGCAGCCAGGACACACCCTCCCCTCTCCATATGACGTGTAGAGACAGGTCTCAACAATAGAATTTCAGCTGTACAGTGTTTGTTTGGAGTGGCCTATTATATGTAGGAGGGGCTTTTAATAATGGGCATGGCTATAAAACTTACACGGCGTGCTGCGCCCACCGCATTTTTCCACTCCTACAGGGCTTTTAGAGATGGCCAGGCAAAAGAATCATGGCAACATGCTACACCCCCCCCCCCCACACACATTTTTAAATATGAAGGGGGCTTTGAAAAATGGGCGGGCAAAAGAATTGGCACAGCGCTGACACATTTTTTGCCTTTCTGACCCCCCCTAGACAAATTTCCTGGGTGCTCCCCTGCACTGCTGGGAACGATGTTGTCCAAGTAGTACGCCACTTTTACAGACTGACAATAATACGCACAAAACCCAAAAAATATATATATATTTTAGAGGAAACATTCTTTCCTGTATATTTACTTTTATATAAATTGCAAGTGCTGCCAAAAATTACAAGGAAGAGGCACTCCGATACAACCTGTATATCACAAAAAGGAGGACCTCATTCACATGGCCTGCTGGTGACCCTCAAAAACATTAGGAGCAAGGGCCTGGTGGTTACCCTCTAAAATATTAGAAGTGAGGGTCTACTGCTGAGCTGACTCTCTAAAACATTAGGGGCGAGTGCCTGCTGCTGATCTCACCATCTAAAACATTAGGGGTAAGGGTCTGCTGCTGAGCTGACCATCAAAAAAATTATGGGCGAGGGCCTGCTGCTGATCTGACCATCTAAAACATTAGGGGTGAGGGTCTGCTGCTGAGCTGACTCTCTAAAACATTAGGGGCGAGTGCCTGCTGCTGATCTGACCATCGAAAAAATTATGGTTGAGGGTCTGCTGCTGAGCTGACTATCGAACAAATTATGGGCGAGGGCCTGTTGCTGATCTGACCATCTAAAACATTAGGGATGAGGGTCTACTGGTGAGCTGACCATCGAAAACATTATGGTTGAGGGTCTGCTGCTGAGCTGACCATCGAAAAAATTATGGGCGAGGGCCTTCTGCTGATTGGACCATCGAAAAAATTATGGGCGAGGGCCTGCTGCTGAGCTGACCATTGAAAAAATTATGGGCGAGGGCCTGCTGCTTAGCTGACCCTCTAAAACATAAGGGGTTAGTGCCTGCTGCAGATCTGACCATCGAAAAAATTATGGGCGAGTGCCTGCTGCTGATCTGACCATCGAAAAAATTATGGGCGAGTGCCTGCTGCTGATCTGACCATCGAAAAAATTATGGGCGAGGGCCTGCTGCTGAGTTGACCATTGAAAAAATTATGGGCGAGGGCCTGCTGCTTAGCTGACCCTCTAAAACATTAGGAGCAAGGGCAGCCTAATAAGCATGTTGATATGATGGAGGAGGAGGACATATACCCTTTTTTGTGGTGGAAGGGGTGCATGGGAATACACCATAAAAGACACATTTAAAGTGCCATTATGTTCAGCCTCTTTCCTCTGGTGGAGTCGAGAAGCCAGGGGCAATCTAGGCCTTGTTCATTTTTGTAACAGTCAACCTGTCAGCATTTTCAGTTGACAGGCGGATGCGCTTATCTGTTATTATGCCCCCAGCAGCACTAAATACACACTCTGACAAAAAGCTGGTGGCAGAGCAGGCCAGCACCTCCAAGGCGTAGAGCGCCAGCTCGTGCCACGTGTCCAGCTTGGACACCCAGTAGTTGTAAGGCGCGGAGGGATCATTGAGGACGCTGACTCAGTCTGCTACGTACTCCTTCACCATCTTCCCAAATTTTTCCATCCTTGTGACTCTAGGCCGCGCATCAGGGTGAGGGTGCTGGCAGGCTGTCATGAAACTGTCCCAGGCCTTGGAGAGTGTTGCCCTGCCTCTGTTGGAACTGCTGTGTGTTCCCCTCATCTCCCCTCCTCGGTTGCCCAAGGAACTAGGGAATCTGCCACCAGCGTTGTCAGCTGGAAATTTTTGGAGCAATTTTTCCACAAGGACCTTCTGGTATTGTGCCATTTTGCTAGTCCTCTCCACCACAGTAATGAGAGATGAGAAGTTCTCTTTGTAGCGGGGGTCGAGAAGGGTGAACAACCAGTAATCGTTGAGTAAAACGCGAGGGTAATGGGAAAGGCAGCCTAACATAAAGTCAGCCATGTGTGCCAGAGTCCCAACAGACAAGACTTCGCTGTCCTCATCAGGAGGATAACTCTTAATCTCCTCATTCTCTTCCTCCTCTTCTACCCATCCACGGTGAGCTGACTCCTCCTTCTCCTCATCATCCAATTTGCGCTGAGAAGATGAACTGAGGGTGGTCTGGCTATCACCCTGTGTACTGTCTTCCCCCATTTCCACCTCTTCCACATGCAAAGCGTCCGCCTTAATTGTGAGCAGCGAGCATTTAAGTAGACACAGAAGTGGGATGGTCTGTCTGTGTTTTATACCCACTCCTGCTTTTGTCTACCAAATCATAAGCCGATTCTGATGGGACCATACAGGCCTTACAGCTGCTACACAGACAGGATCTGTTGTGCATCTCATTTTTCCTTCTTTCTGACAGATCAGAAGAAAGGTCAAATAAATAATGAGGTCAGCTGGGCCGAAAGCCAAAATAGTGGCCCAGTCATGAAGTGGGGAGGGTGTGAACAGCATAAGAAATCCACAGAGTGTCCCTATGACAGAGTGGTGAGGTGGAAGCAGCATGAGGAGACCACACAGTGGCCCAATGACAAAGTCTGGAGGTGGCGGCAACATCAGGAGGCCACAGAGTGGCACAATGACAGTGTGGAGGTGGCAGAGTATGTATTTGACAGCAGTATGTGGAGGCCAGCGAGTGGCCAGGTTACATAGTGTGGAGATGGCAGCATCAGGAGGCCAGAGTAGCAAGGTGACATAGTGTGGATATGGCAACAGCAGCAACATGATACAACAGAGTGGCACTATGACATAGTGTGGACATGGCAGCATCAGTAGGCCACAGAGTGGCAAGGTGACATAGTGTGGAGGTGGGTGGCAATACTAGTACTCGCTGAAGATGGTGGGTGAAAGAAGGAGCACTTGGGATCAGATGTGTGGCATCAGGCAGGTAACAGCATCAGAATATTAGCTGAGGCAGGTAGCCAGAAGAAAATGGTCTCTTTTGTCAAAAGGTTGGTGTGGCACCATGGATGATCTAGTCTGATGCATCAGGCATTGGTGTGTTAAAATCCTGGCTGATCCACGACTGATTCATCTTGATGCAGTGTCCCATTATGTGCTATATGTGGGCACTTTAAACTCTTGCTAATAATGCGATTCGTTACCACGAAGCATGAAGAAATTCGCATTCGTTCAGATTCAAATTATTCCAGAAATTCGGAATGAATTGGACTTCGTCAGCTCCGATTCGCTCGTCTCTAATCACAACAGTTGCAATTAGTTGTTCCAATAGCGTTTGGTTCTCTGTATAGCTGCGGTATCTCAGCAGAACTACACAGAAATGCTGCACAATACAAATGCACTATATATAAATTATATTATAGGTTATATCACACCCCTGCCTCAATCATTTTTTTTGGGGGGGCAACAGGTATATCACACCAGTAGAAATGATGTGTTCCAATGGCGTTTGTCACTATCTGTAGCTGAGGTAACGCAGCAAAACCACAAACCAATGCTGCACTACCCAAATGCACTATATACTCCCCCGGACGAAGGCACACCGAAACGTGCGTTGGGGTAGTGCCATCCTGGGTGATATAGCACACGGTCTTTTTTGGTGAGTCTTTGCTTTCCTTTTTTACCTATACAGCATTTGATTCAGGTTATATCATACCTAGTATGCAAACCCTGTTTAATTTTTTGCCATGTAGGTTTTCTTTTGATTGCTGACTCAACTGTTACCCATGCTGTATTTTTTGGTCAATGGCTGGTCATTGTACCGTATATAATTAATTCCATTTATCATTATCTTTTATATTTGGCACGTGTGCTATCCCAGGGTGGCGTTCTTTTTCTGCTTCTATTCACTTTTTAAAGGTATATCATTTATTGCTTTATATTTTAATCATGTTACAATAAAATTATATTTTTACATACGGTACCATGAGCTCCGTCTTCTTGTTTTTTTGCTTGTCTCACTCGGGAGCTAGTATCGAGTTACAACTACGGGTGTCCTTTTGGTTGTATTGGGTGGACACGGTTTTCAATTTTTTACCAATTGCCCACCTTTGGTCTTTATAGTTTTTTCTAGATAGTATATTATTCGTATATAACACCCCTGCTTCAATCTGTTTTTTTGGGGGGGCAACTGGTAAATCACACCAGTAGAAATTATTTGTTCCAATAGTGTTTGTCACTCTGTGTAGTTGAGGTAACGCAGCAAAACCGCAAACAAATGCTGCACTACCTAAAAGCACTGCACTATATAGAAAGTGAGCGGACACCTGAATGTTCGGGTTCGACAGGTTCAGCCGAACTTCACAAAAAAGTTTGAGTTCGGGACTAGAGTTGAGCGAACACCTGGATGTTCGGGTTCGAGAAGTTCGGCCGAACTTCCCGGAAATGTTCGGGTTCGGGATCCGAACCCGACCCGAACTTCGACCCGAACACGAACCCCATTGAAGTCAATGGGGACCCGAACTTTTCGGCACTAAAAAGGCTGTAAAACAGCCCAGGAAAGAGCTAGAGGGCTGCAAAAGGCACCAACATGTAGGTAAATCCCCTGCAAACAAATGTGGATAGGGAAATGAATAGAAATTAAAAAAAAATTAAAAAAAATTAACCAATATCAATTGGAGAGAGGTCCCATAGCAGAGAATCTGGCTTCACGTCACCCACCACTGTAACAGTCCATTGTCAGATATTTAGGCCCAGGCACTAGAGTTGAGCGAACACCTGGATGTTCGGGTTCGAGAAGTTCGGCCGAACTTCCCGGAAATGTTCGGGTTCGGGATCCGAACCCGATCCGAACTTCGTCCTGAACCCGAACCCCATTGAAGTCAATGGGGACCCGAACTTTTCGGTACTAAAAAGGCTGTAAAACAGCCCAGGAAAGGGCTAGAGGGCTGCAAACGGCAGCAACATGTAGGTAAATCCCCTGCAAACAAATGTGGACAGGGAAATGAATAAAAATAAAAATTAAATAAATAAAAATTAACCAAAATCAATTGGAGAGCAGTCCCATAGCAGAGAATCTGGCTTTACGTCACCCACCACTGGAACAGTCCATTCTCAGATATTTAGGCCCCGGCACCCAGGCAGAGGAGAGAGGTCCCGTAACAGAGAATCTGTCTTCATGTCAGCAGAGAATCAGTCTGCATGTCATAGCAGAGAATCAGGCTTCACGTCAGCCACCACTGCAACAGTCTATTGTCATAAATTTAGGCCAAGCACCCAGGCAGAGGAGAGAGGTCCCGTAACAGACAATCTGGCTTCATGTCAGCAGAGAATCAGTCTTCATATCATAGCAGAGAATCAGGCTTCACGTCACCCACCACTGTAAGAGTCCATTTTCATAAATTTAGGCCCAGCACCCAGGCAGAGGAGAGAGGTCCCGTAACAGACAATCTGGCTTCATGTCAGCAGAGAATCAGTCTTCAAATCATAGCAGAGAATCAGGCTTCACGTCAGCCACCAATGCAACAGTCCATTGTCAGATATTTAGGCCCAGCACCCAGGCAGAGGAGAGAGGTCCCGTAACAGACAATCTGGCTTCATGTCAGCAGAGAATCAGTCTTCATATCATAGCAGAGAATCAGGCTTCACGTCAGCCACCAATGCAACAGTCCATTGTCAGATATTTAGGCCCAGCACCCAGGCAGAGGAGAGAGGTCCCGTAACAGACAATCAGGCTTCACGTCAGCCCCCAGTGCAACAGTCCATTGGCATATATTTAGGCCCAGCACCCAGGCAGAGGAGAGAGGTCCCGTAACAGAGAATCTGGCTTCATGTCAGCAGAGAATTAGTCTGCATGTCATAGCAGAGAATCAGGCTTCACGTCACCCAACATTGGAACAGTCCATTGGCATATATTTAGGCCCCGGCACCCAGACAGAGGAGAGGTTCATTCAAATTTGGGTAGCCTCGCAATATAATAGTAAAATGAAAATAAAAATAGGATTGAATGAGGAAGTGGCCTGGAGTACAATAATATATGGTTAAGGGGAGGTAGTTAATGTCTAATCTGGACAAGGGACGGACAGGTCCTGTGGGATCCATGCCTGGTTCATTTTTATGAACGTCAGCTTGTCCACATTGGCTGTAGACAGGCGGCTGCGTTTGTCTGTAATGACACCCCCTGCCGTGCTGAATACACGTTCAGACAAAACGCTGGCCGCCGGGCAGGCCAGCACCTCCAAGGCATAAAAGGCTAGCTCTGGCCACGTGGACAATTTAGAGACCCAGTAGTTGAATGGGGCCGAACCATCAGTCAGTACGTGGAGGGGTGTGCACACGTACTGTTCCACCATGTTAGTGAAATGTTGCCTCCTGCTAACACGTTGCGTATCAGGTGGTGGTGCAGTTAGCTGTGGCGTGTTGACAAAACTTTTCCACATCTCTGCCATGCTAACCCTGCCCTCAGAGATGCTGGCCGTGACACAGCTGCCTTGGTGACCTCTTGCTCCTCCTCTGCCTTGGCCTTGGGCTTCCACTTGTTCCCCTGTGACATTTGGGAATTCTCTCAGTAGCGCGTCTACCAACGTGCGCTTGTACTCGCGCATCTTCCTATCACGCTCCAGTGCAGGAAGTAAGGTGGGCACATTGTCTTTGCAGCGTGGATCCAGCAGGGTGGCAACCCAGTAGTCCGCACACGTTAAAATGTGGGCAACTCTGCTGTCGTTGCGCAGGCACTGCAGCATGTAGTCGCTCATGTGTGCCAGGCTGCCCAGGGGTAAGGACAAGCTGTCCTCTGTGGGAGGCGTATCATCATCGTCCTGCCTTTCCCCCCAGCCACGCACCAGTGATGGACCCGAGCTGCGTTGGGTGTCACCCCGCTGTGACCATGCTTCATCCTCATCCTCCTCCACCTCCTCCTCATCCTCGTCCTCCTCGTCCTCCAGTAGTGGGCCCTGGCTGGCCACATTTGTACCTGGCCTCTGCTGTTGCCAAAAACCTCCCTCTGAGTCACTTCGAAGAGACTGGCCTGAAAGTGCTAAAAATGACCCCTCTTCCTCCTCCTCCTCCTCCTCCTCCTCCTGGGCCACCTCCTCTTCCATCATCGCCCTAAGTATTTTCTCAAGGAGACATAGAAGTGGTATTGTAACGCTGATAACGGCGTCATCGCCACTGGCCATGTTGGTGGAGTACTCGAAACAGCGCAACGGGGCACACAGGTCTCGCATGGAGGCCCAGTCATTGGTGGTGAAGTGGTGCTGTTCTGTAGTGCGACTGACCCGTGCGTGCTGCAGCTGAAACTCCACTATGGCCTGCTGCTGCTCGCACAGTCTGTCCAGCATGTGCAAGGTGGAGTTCCACCTGGTTGGCACGTCGCATATGAGGCGGTGAGCGGGAAGGCCGAAGTTACGCTGTAGCGCAGACAGGCGAGCAGCAGCAGGATGTGAACGCCGGAAGCGCAAACAGACGGCCCGCACTTTATGCAGCAGCTCTGACATGTCGGGGTAGTTGTGAATGAACTTCTGCACCACCAAATTCAGCACATGCGCCAAGCAAGGGATGTGCGTCAAACTGGCTAGTCCCAGAGCTGCAACGAGATTTCGCCCATTATCACACACCACCAGGCCGGGCTTGAGGCTCACCGGCAGCAACCACTCGTCGGTCTGTTGTTCTATACCCTGCCACAACTCCTGTGCGGTGTGGGGCCTGTCCCCCAAACATATGAGTTTCAGAATGGCCTGCTGACGTTTACCCCGGGCTGTGCTGAAGTTGGTGGTGAAGGTGTGTGGCTGACTAGATGAGCAGGTGGAAGAAGAGGAGGAGGAAGTCGAGTAGGAGGAGGTGGCAACAGGAGGCAAAGAATGTTGCCCTGTGATCCTTGGCGGCGGAAGGACGTGCGCCAAACAGCTCTCCGCCTGGGGCCCAGCTGCCACTACATTTACCCAGTGTGCAGTTAGGGAGATATAGCGTCCCTGGCCGTGCTTACTGGTCCACGTATCTGTGGTTAGGTGGACCTTGCCACAGATGGCGTTGCGCAGTGCACACTTGATTTTATCGGATACTTGGTTGTGCAGGGAAGGCATGGCTCTCTTGGAGAAGTAGTGCCGGCTGGGAACAACATACTGTGGGACAGCAAGCGACATGAGCTGTTTGAAGCTGTTTGTGTCCACCAGCCTAAATGACAGCATTTCATAGGCCAGTAGTTTAGAAATGCTGGCATTCAGGGCCAGGGATCGAGGGTGGCTAGGTGGGAATTTACGCTTTCTCTCAAATGTTTGTGAGATGGAGAGCTGAACGCTGCCGTGTGACATGGTTGAGATGCTTGGTGACGGAGGTGGTGGTGGTGTTGGTGGTACATCCCCTGTTTGCTGGGCGGCAGGTGCCAACGTACCTCCAGAGGCGGAGGAAGAGGCCGAGGCGGCAGCAGCAGAAGAGGCCGAGGCGGCAGCAGCAGAAGAGGTAGCAGGGGGAGCCTGAGTGACTTCCTTGGTTTTAAGGTATTTACTCCACTGCAGTTCATGCTTTGCATGCAGGTGCCTGGTCATGCAGGTTGTGCTCAGGTTCAGAACGTTAATGCCTCGCTTCAGGCTCTGATTGCACAGCGTGCAAACCACTCGGGTCTTGTCGTCAGCACATTGTTTGAAGAAGTGCCATGCCAGGGAACTCCTTGAAGCTGCCTTTGGGGTGCTCGGTCCCAGATGGCGGCGGTCAGTAGCAGGCGGAGTCTCTTGGCGGCGGGTGTTCTGCTTTTGCCCACTGCTCCCTCTTTTGCTACGCTGTTGGCTCGGTCTCACCACTGCCTCTTCCTCCGAACTGTGAAAGTCAGTGGCACGACCTTCATTCCATGTGGGGTCTAGGACCTCATCGTCCCCTGCATCGTCTTCCACCCAGTCTTGATCCCTGACCTCCTGTTCAGTCTGCACACTGCAAAAAGACGCAGCAGTTGGCACATGTGTTTCGTCATCATCAGAGACATGCTGAGGTGGTATTTCCATGTCCTCATCATCAGGAAACATAAGTGGTTGTGCGTCAGTGCATTCTATGTCTTTCACCGCTGGGGAAGGGCTGGGTGGATGCCCTTGGGAAACCCTGCCAGCGGAGTCTTCAAACAGCATAAGAGACTGCTGCATAACTTGAGGCTGAGACAGTTTCCCTGGTATGCATGGGGGTGATGTGACAGACTGATGGGGTTGGTTTTCAGGCGCCATCTGTGCGCTTTCTGCAGAAGACTGGGTGGGAGATAATGTGAACGTGCTGGATCCACTGTCGGCCACCCAATTGACTAATGCCTGTACCTGCTCAGGCCTTACCATCCTTAGAACGGCATTGGGCCCCACCATATATCGCTGTAAATTCTGGCGGCTACTGGGACCTGAGGTAGTTGGTACACTAGGACGTGTGGATGTGGCAGAACGGCCACGTCCTCTCCCAGCACCAGAGGGTCCACTAACACCACCACGACCATGTCCACGTCCGCGTCCCTTACTAGATGTTTTCCTCATTGTTATCGTTCACCACAACAACAAAAATATTATTTGGCCCAATGTATTGTATTCAAATTCAGCTGAATATAAATTTGAGGCCTAGTATTTAGGCGCTGGGTGACCGGTATAGATTTACTGACAGAATTAGACTTGGAAATGCACAGTAGCGTGTGTGTGAAGTTATTCTGAATGACCCTATGTGCACCTTGAATATTATATACCCTTTTAGGGATAGATTTCAAATAGCTCTGATACAGCAGAAACCACTAAATTATGAAATTGCTAAATTGGGAATTGTATTTCAACCCAGAACAAAAAATGTGCTTTGACGGACACTAAATAACTTGCCCAGCCACAACAGTACAGCGGTAATGACAGATTTAGCGGGATATAAATTTGAGGCCTAGTATTTAGGCGCTGGGTGACCGGTATGGATTTACTGACAGAATTAGACTTGGAAATGCACAGTAGCGTGTGTGTGAAGTTATTCTGAATGACCCTATGTGCACCTTGAATATTATATACCCTTTTAGGGATAGATTTCAAATAGCTCTGATACAGCAGAAACCACTAAATTATGAAATTGCTAAATTGGGAATTGTATTTCAACCCAGAACAAAAAATGTGCTTTGACGGACACTAAATAACTTGCCCAGCCAGAACAGTACAGCGGTAACGACAGATTTAGCGGGATATAAATTTGAGGCCTAGTATTTAGGCGCTGGGTGACCGGTATGGATTTACTGACAGAATTAGACTTGGAAATGCACAGTAGCGTGTGTGTGAAGTTATTCAGAATGACCCTATGTGCACCTTGAATATTGTATACCCTTTTAGGGATAGATTTCAAATAGCTCTGATATAGCAGAAACCACTAAATTATGAAATTGCTAAATTGGGAATTGTATTTCAACCCAGAACAAAAAATGTGCTTTGACGGACACTAAATAACTTGCCCAGCCAGAACAGTACAGCGGTAACGACAGATTTAGCGGGATATAAATTTGAGGCCTAGTATTTAGGCGCTGGGTGACCGGTATGGATTTACTGACAGAATTAGACTTGGAAATGCACAGTAGCGTGTGTGTGAAGTTATTCTGAATGACCTTATGTGCACCATGAATATTATATACCGTATTTTTCGCCCTATAAGACGCACCGGCCCATAAGACGCACCTAGGTTTTTGGGGAGGAAAATAAGAAAAAAATTATTTTTAGCTTTTGGTGGGTTTGGAACTAATGGTGGTCTGTGGGTGGCACTATTACTGGGGATCTGTGAAGGACACCGTTATGGGGGGATCTGTGGATGACGGACACTGTTATGGGGGGATCTGTGGATGACGGACACTGTTATGGGGGGGATCTGTGGATGAAGGACACTGTTATGGGGGGATCTGTGGATGACGGACACTGTTATGGGGGGATCTGTGGATGACGGACACTGTTATGGGGGGATCTGTGGATGACGGACACTTATGGGGGGATCTGTGGATGACGGACACTGTTATGGGGGGGATCTGTGGATGACGGACACTGTTATGGGGGATCTGTGGATGACGGACACTGTTATGGGGGGATCTGTTGATGACTGACACTGTTATGGGGGGGGATCTGTGGATGACTGACACACTGTTACAGGGGGGGGATCTGTGGATGGCACTGTTATAGGGGGGGATCTGTGGATGGCACTGTTATAGGGGGGGATCTGTGGATGGCACTGTTACGGGGGGGGGGGATCTGTGGATGGCACTGTTACAGGGGGGGGGGGATCTGTGGATGGCACTGTTACAGGGGGTGGGGGATCTGTGGATGGCACTGTTACAGGGGGGGGATCTGTGGATGGCACTGTTACAGGGGGGATCTGTGGATGGCACTGTTATATATGTGCCATCCACAGCCCCCCAGCCCAAAACAGTGGCATCCACAGCCCCCCAGCCCATAACAGTGGCATCCACAGACACCCCCCCCCCCAACTGTGCCATCTACAGATCAGCTCACCCACCCGCCGCCGCCCCCGCCTCTGCCGCCCCCAGTGCTAATATTACATGTCTTATTCGATTAAAATGTATTAGATATGCCCCCTCACTCCTATATTGCTAATTGTACCTTACATCCTATTCCTAGCTTCTGTAATGCAGGCCGGGCGGCCGGCGCGTCACTCGCTGACGTCACTTGCCTGCGCCGCCTGCTTCATTCATAAAGTAGGCGGCGCAGGCACGTGACATCAGGGAGTCACGCTGCCGCCCGCCCGTCCTGCATTACAGAAGCTAGGAATAGGATTTAAGGTACAATTAGCAATATAGGAGTGAGGGGGCATATATAATACATTTTAATCGAATAAGACATTTAATATTAGTATATCGGAGCGGCGGGGCGGGGCTATAGTACATTGATTGCACCGCCCCGCCGCTATTCCCGGCCCCCAGCTCCTCCTCCAGTCCCTCCCCCGGCCCCAGCGTACGCTACATCGCATCCAGCGATGTCAAATTGTCCGCATTCGCCCCATAAGACGCAGGGGCATTTCCCCCCGATTTTTGGAGGGGAAAAAGTGCGTCTTATGGGGCGAAAAATACGGTACCCTTTTAGGGATAGATTTCAAATAGCTCTGATACAGCAGAAACCACTAAATTAGGAAATTGCTAAATTGGGAATTGTTTTTCAACCCAGAACAAAAAATGTGCTTTGACGGACACTAAATAACTTGCCCAGCCAGAACAGTACAGCGGTAACGACAGATTTAGCGGGATATAAATTTGAGGCCTAGTATTTAGGCGCTGGGTGACCGGTATGGATTTACTGACAGAATTAGACTGGGATATGGCCAAAAAATAACCACACTATTGCTGGTTAAATGCACTTGGTGTGACAGCTTGACCAACCACACTACTGAGGGTTAAATGCACTTGGTGACAGGCGCAGCTTGCCCCTGATGTAGTATATGGCCAAAAAATGAACAGACTATTGCTAGTTAAATGAACTCGGTGTGACAGCTTGACCAACCACACTACTGAGGGTTAAATGCACTTGGTGACAGGCGCAGCTTGCCCCTGATGTAGTATATGGCCAAAAAATGAACAGACTATTGCTGGTTAAATGAACTCGGTGTGACAGCTTGACCAACCACACTCCTGAGGGTTAAATGCACTTGGTGACGGGCGCAGCTTGCCCCTGATGTAGTATATGGCCAAAAAATGAACAGACTATTGCTGGTTAAATGCACTTGGTGTGACAGCTTGACCAACCACACTACTGAGGGTTAAATGCACTTGGTGTCGGGCGCAGCTTGCCCCTGATGTAGTATATGGCCAAAAAATAAACAGACTATTGCTGGTTAAATGCACTTGGAGTGACAGCTTCACCCTGATGCAGGCTTTAGCCAAAAAACAACCACACCATTGAGGGTTAAATGCACTTGGTGACAGGCGCAGCTTGCCCCTGATGTAGTATATGGCCAAAAAATGAACAGACTATTGCTGGTTAAATGCACTTGGTGTGACAGCTTGACCAACCACACTACTGAGGGTTAAATGCACTTGGTGACGGGCGCAGCTTGCCCCTGATGTAGTATATGGCCAAAAAATAAACAGACTATTGCTGGTTAAATGCACTTGGTGTGACAGCTTCACCCTGATGCAGGCTTTAGCCAAAAACAACCACACCATTGAGGGTTAAATGCACTTGGTGACAGGCGCAGCTTGCCCCTGATGTAGTATATGGCCAAAAAATAAACAGACTATTGCTGGTTAAATGCACTTGGTGTGACAGCTTCACCCTGATGTAGGCTTTAGCCAAAAAACAACCACACCATTGAGGGTTAAATGCACTTGGTCGCAGCTTGTGCTGGCGCACCACAAGACACAAAATGGCCGCCGATCACCCCAGAAAAAAGTGACTGACAAACGGTCTGGGCAGCCTAAAAACAGTGAGCAATTGAATTTCAGCAGCTCAATGATGCACAGCTGCAGATCGATCGATTAATCAAGTCCTTTGGAGGAGTTAATCTGCCTAATCTCGCCCTACTGTCGCAGCCGCAACCTCTCCCTACGCTAATCAGAGCAGAGTGACGGGCGGCGCTATGTGACTCCAGCTTAAATAGAGGCTGGGTCACATGGTGCTCTGGCCAATCACAGCCATGCCAATAGTAGGCATGGCTGTGACGGCCTCTTAAGGCAAGTAGTATGACGCTTGTTGATTGGCTGCTTTGCAGCCTTTCAAAAAACGCCAAGAAAGCGTCACAAAAGCGCCAAGAAAGCGACGAACACCGAACCCGAACCCGGACTTTTACGAAAATGTCCGGGTTCGGGTCCGTGTCACGGACACCCCAAAATTCGGTACGAACCCGAACTATACAGTTCGAGTTCGCTCATCCCTACCAGGCACCCATGCAGAGGAGAGAGGTCCCTTAACAGAGAATCTGGCTTTATGTCAGCAGAGAATCAGTCTTCATGTCATAGCAGAGAATCATGCTTCACGTCACCCAACACTGGAACAGTCCATTGTCAGATATTTAGGCCCCGGCACCCAGGCAGAGGAGAGAGGTCCCGTAACAGAGAATCTGGCTTCATGTCAGCAGAGAATCAGTCTGCATGTCATAGCAGAGAATCATGCTTCACGTCACCCACCACTGTAACAGTCCATTGTCATATATTTAGGCCCCGGCACCCAGGCAGAGGAAAGAGAACCCATAACAGAGAATCTGGCTTCATGTCAGCAGAGAATCAGTCTGCATGTCATAGCAGAGAATCAGGCTTCACGTCACCCACCACTGTAACAGTCCATTGTCAGATATTTAGGCCCAGGCACCCAGGCAGAGGAGAGAGGTCCCTTAACAGAGAATCTGGCTTCATGTCAGCAGAGAATCAGTCTTCATGTCATAGCAGAGAATCATGGTTCACGTCATCCAACACAGGAACAGTCCATTGTCAGATATTTAGGCCCCGGCACCCAGGCAGAGGAGAGAGGTCCCGTAACAGAGAATCTGGCTTCATGTCAGCAGAGAATCAGTCTGCATGTCATAGCAGAGAATCAGGCTTCACGACACCCACCACTGTAACAGTCCATTGTCATATATTTAGGCCCAGGCAGAGGAGAGAGGTCCCGTAACAGAGAATCTGGCTTCATGTCAGCAGAGAATCAGTCTTCATATCATAGCAGAGAATCAGGCTTCACGTCACCCACCACTGTAACAGTCCATTGTCATATATTTAGGCCCCGGCACCCAGGC
Organism: Bufo gargarizans; assembly: GCF_014858855.1. Lineage (NCBI taxonomy): Eukaryota > Metazoa > Chordata > Amphibia > Anura > Bufonidae > Bufo > Bufo gargarizans. The sequence goes on from NC_058084.1 coordinate 47,006,162, forward strand.
AGAGGAGAGAGGTCCCGTAACAGAGAATCTGGCTTCATGTCAGCAGAGAATCAGTCTGCATGTCATAGCAGAGAATCAGGCTTCACGTCACCCACCACTGTAACAGTCCATTGTCATATATTTAGGCCCAGGTACCCAGGCAGAGGAGAGAGGTCCCATAACAGAGAATCTGGCTTCATGTCAGCAGAGAATCAGTCTGCATGTTATAGCAGAGAATCATGCTTTACGTCACCCAACACTGGAACAGTCCATTGTCAGATATTTAGGCCCAGGCACCCAGGCAGAGGAGAGAGGTCCTGTAACAGAGAATCTGGCTTCATGTCAGCAGAGAATCAGTCTGCATGTCATAGCAGAGAATCAGGCTTCACCTCACCCACCACTGTAACAGTCCATTGTCATATATTTAGGCCCAGGCACCCAGGCAGAGGAGAGAGGTCCCATAACAGAGAATCTGGCTTCTTGTCAGCAGAGAATCAGTCTGCATGTCATAGCAGAGAATCAGGCTTCACGTCACCCACCACTGTAACAGTCCATTGTCAGATATTTAAGCCCAGGCACCCAGGCAGACGAGACAGGTCCCTTAACAGAAAATCTGGCTTCATGTCAGCAGAGAATCAGTCTTCATGTCATAGCAGAGAATCATGCTTTACGTCACCCAACACTGGAACAGTCCATTGTCAGATATTTAGGCCCCGGCATCCAGGCAGATGAGAGAGTTCCCGTAACAGAGAATCTGGCTTCATGTCAGCAGAGAATCAGTCTGCATGTCATAGCAAAGAATCAGGCTTCACGTCACCCACCACTGTAACAGTCCATTGTCATATATTTAGGCCCAGTCACCCAGGCAGATGAGAGAGGTCCCGTAACAGAGAATCTGGCTTCATGTCAGCAGAGAATCAGTCTGCATGTCATAGCAGAGAATTAGGCTTCACGTCACCCACCACTGTAACAGTCCATTGTCATATATTTAGGCCCAGGCACCCAGGCAGAGGAGAGAGGTCCCGTAACAGAGAATCTGGCTTCATGTCAGCAGAGAATCAGTCTGCATGTCATAGCAGAGAATTAGGCTTCACGTCACCCACCACTGTAACAGTCCATTGTCATATATTTAGGCCCAGGTACCCAGGCAGAGGAGAGAGGTCCCATAACAGAGAATCTGGCTTCATGTCAGCAGAGAATCAGTCTGCATGTCATAGCAGAGAATCAGGCTTTACGTCACATAACACTGGAACAGTCCATTGTCATATATTTAGGCCCAGGCACCCAGGCAGAGGAGAGAGGTCCCATAACAGAGAATCTGGCTTCATGTCAGCAGAGAATCAGTCTGCATGTCATAGCAGAAAATCAGGCTTCACGTCACCCACCACTGTAACAGTCCATTGTCATATATTTAGGCTCCGGCACCCAGGCAGAGGAGAGAGGTCCCATAACAGAGAATCTGGCTTCATGTCAGCAGAGAATCAGTCTGCATGTCATAGCAGAGAATCAGGCTTTACGTCACCCAACACTGGAACAGTCCATTGTCATATATTTAGGCCCAGGCACCCAGGCAGAGGAGAGAGGTCCCATAACAGAGAATCTGGCTTCATGTCAGCAGAGAATCAGTCTGAATGTCATAGCAGAGAATCATGCTTTACGTCACCCAACACTGGAACAGTCCATTGTCAGATATTTAGGCCCAGGCACCCAGGCAGAGTAGAGAGGTCCCGTAACAGAGAATTTGGCTTCATGTCAGCAGATAATCAGTCTGCATGTCATAGCAGAGAATCAGGCTTCACGTCACCCACCACTGTAACAGTCCATTGTCATATATTTAGGCCCAGGTACCCAAGCAGAGGAGAGAAGTCCAATAACAGAGAATCTGGCTTAATGTCAGCAGAGAATCAGTCTGCATGTCATAGCAGAGAATCAGGCTTCACGTCACCCACCACTGTAACAGTCCATTGTCATATATTTAGGCCCCGGCACCCAGGCAGAGGAGAGAGGTCCCGTAACAGAGAATCTGGCTTCATGTCAGCAGAGAATCAGTCTGCATGTCATAGCAGAGAATCAGGCTTCACGTCACCCACCACTGTAACAGTCCATTGTCATATATTTAGGCCCAGGCACCCAGACAGAGGAGAGCGGTCCCGTAACAGAGAATCTGGCTTCATGTCAGCAGAGAATCAGTCTGCATGTCATAGCAGAGAATCAGGCTTCACCTCACCCACCACTGTAACAGTCCATTGTCATATATTTAGGCCCAGGCACCCAGGCAGAGGAGAGAGGTCCCATAACAGAGAATCTGGCTTCATGTCAGCAGAGAATCAGTCTGCATGTCATAGCAGAGAATCATGCTTTACATCACCCAACACTGGAACAGTCCATTGTCAGATATTTAGGCCCAGGAACCCAGGCAGAGGAGAGAGGTCCCGTAACAGAGAATCTGGCTTCATGTCAGCATAGAATCAGTCTGCATGTCATAGCAGACAATCAGGCTTCACGTCACCCACCACTGTAACAGTCCATTGTCATATATTTAGGCCCAGGCACCCAGGCAGAGGAGAGAGGTCCCGTAACAGAGAATCTGTCTTCATGTCAGCAGAGAATTAGTCTTCATGTCATAGCAGAGAATTATGCTTTACGTCACCCAACACTGGAACAGTCCATTGTCAGATATTTAGGCCCAGGCACCCAGGCAGATAAGAGAGGTCCCGTAACAGAGAATCTGGCTTCATGTCAGCATAGAATCAGTCTGCATGTCATAGCAGAGAATCAGGCTTCACGTCACCCACCACTGTAACAGTCCATTGTCATATATTTAGGCATAGGCACCCAGGCAGAGGAGAGAGGTCCCGTAACAGAGAATCTGTCTTCATGTCAGCAGAGAATTAGTCTTCATGTCATAGCAGAGAATTATGCTTTACATCACCCAACACTGGAACAGTCCATTGTCAGATATTTAGGCCCAGGAACCCAGGCAGAGGAGAGAGGTCCCGTAACAGAGAATCTGGCTTCATGTCAGCATAGAATCAGTCTGCATGTCATAGCAGAGAATCAGGCTTCACGTCACCCACCACTGTAACAGTCCATTGTCATATATTTAGGCATAGGCACCCAGGCAGAGGAGAGAGGTCCCGTAACAGAGAATCTGGCTTCATGTTAGCAGAGAATTAGTCTTCATGTCATAGCAGAGAATTATGCTTTACGTCACCCAACACTGGAACAGTCCATTGTCAGATATTTAGGCCCAGGCACCCAGGCAGATAAGAGAGGTCCCGTAACAGAGAATCTGGCTTCATGTCAGCAGATAATCAGTCTTCATGTCATAGCAGAGAATCAGGCTTCACGTCACCCAACATTGGAACAGTCCATTGTCAGGTATTTAGGCCCAGGCACCCAAGCAGAGGAGAGAGGTACCGTAACAGAGAATCTGGCTTCATGTCAGCAGAGAATCAGTCTGTATGTCATAGCAGAGAATCAGGCTTCACGTCACCCACCACTGTAACAGTCCATTGTCATATATTTAGGCCCAGGCACCCAGGCAGAGGAGAGAGGTCCTGTAACAGAGAATCTGGCTTCATGTCAGCAGAGAATCAGTCTTCATGTCATAGCAGAGAATCATGCTTTACGTCACCCAACACTGGAACAGTCCATTGTCAGATATTTAGGCCCAGGCACCCAGGCAGAGGAGAGAGGTCCTGTAACAGAGAATCTGGCTTCATGTCAGCAGAGAATTAGTCTTCATGTCATAGTAGAGAATCAGGCTTCACGTCACCCAACACAGGAACAGTCCATTGTCAGATATTTAGGCCCAGGTACCCAGGCAGAGGTGAGAGGTACCGTAACAGAGAATCTGGCTTCATGTCAGCAGAGAATCAGTCTTCATCTCATAGCAGAGAATCAGGCTTCACGTCACCCAACACTGGAACAGTCCATTGTCATATATTTAGGCATAGGCACCCAGGCAGAGGAGAGAGGTCCCGTAACAGAGAATCTGGCTTCATGTTAGCAGAGAATTAGTCTTCATGTCATAGCAGAGAATTATGCTTTACGTCACCCAACACTGGAACAGTCCATTGTCAGATATTTAGGCCCCGGCACCCAGACAGAGGAGAGTTTTTTTCAACTTTGGGTTGCCCCGCAATATAATGGTAAAATGAAAATAAAAATAGGATTGAATGAGGAAGTGCCCTGGAGTACAATAATATATGGTTAAGGGGAGGTAGTTAATGTCTAATCTGCACAAGGGATGGACAGGCCCTGTGGGATCCATGCCTGGTTCATTTTTATGAACGTCAGCTTGTCCACATTGGTTGTAGACAGGCGGCTGCGTTTGTCTGTAATGACGCCCCCTGCCGTGCTGAATACACGTTCAGACAAAACGCTGGCCGCCGGGCAGGCCAGCACCTCCAAGGCATAAAAGGCTAGCTCTGGCCACGTGGACAATTTAGAGACCCAGAATTTGAATGGTGCCGAACCATCAGTCAGTACGTGGAGGGGTGTGCACATGTACTGTTCCACCATGTTAGTGAAATGTTGCCTCCTGCTAACACGTTGCGTATCAGTTGGGGGTGCAGTTAGCTGTGGCGTGTTGACAAAACTTTTCCACATCTCTGCCATGTTTACCCTGCCCTCAGAGGAGCTGGCCGTGACACAGCTGCCTTGGCGACCTCTTGCTCCTCCTCTGCCTTGGCGTTGGGCTTCCACTTGTTCCCCTGTGACATTTGGGAATGCTCTCAGTAGCGCGTCTACCAACGTGCGCTTGTAGTCGCGCATCTTCCTATCACGCTCCAGTGCAGGAAGTCAAGTGGGCACATTGTCTTTGTACCGTGGGTCCAGCAGGGTGGCAACCCAGTAGTTCGCACACGTTAAAATGTGGGCAACTCTGCTGTCATTGCACAGGCACTGCAGCATGTTGTCGCTCATGTGTGCCAGGTTGCCCAGAGGTAAGGACAAGCTGTCCTCTGTGGGAGGCGTATCGTCATCGTTCTGTGTTTCCCCCCAGCCACGCACCAGTGATGGGCCCGAGCTGCGTTGGGTGCCACCCCGCTGTGACCATGCTTCATCCTCATCCTCCTCCACCTCATCCTCGTCCTCCAGTAGTGGGCCCTGGCTGGCCACATTTGTACCTGGCCTCTGCTGTTGCAAAAAACCTCCCTCTGAGTCACTTCGAAGAGACTGGCCTGAAAGTGCTAAAAATGACCATTTTTCCTCCTCCTCCTCCTCCTCCTGGGCCACCTCCTCTTCCATCATCGCCCTAAGTGTTTTCTCAAGGAGACATAGAAGTGGTATTGTAACACTGATAACGGCGTCATCGCCACTGGCCATGTTGGTGGAGTACTCGAAACAGCGCAACAGGGCACACAGGTCTCGCATGGAGGCCCAGTCATTGGTGGTGAAGTGGTGCTGTTCCGCAGTGCGACTGACCCGTGCGTGCTGCAGTTGAAACTCCACTATGGCCTGCTGCTGCTCGCACAGTCTGTCCAGCATGTGCAAGGTGGAGTTCCAACTGGTGGGCACGTCGCATATGAGGCGGTGAGCGGGAAGGCCGAAGTTACGCTGTAGCGCAGACAGGCGAGCAGCAGCAGGATGTGAACGCCGGAAGCGCGAACAGATGGCCCGCACTTTATGCAGCAGCTCTGACATGTCGGGGTAGTTGTGAATGAACTTCTGCACCACCAAATTCAGCACATGCGCCAGGCAAGGGATGTGCGTCAAACTGGCTAGTCCCAGAGCTGCAACGAGATTTCGCCCATTATCGCATACCACTAGGCCGGGCTTGAGGCTCACCCGCAGCAACCACTCGTCGGTCTGTTGTTCTATACCCCGCCACAACTCCTGTGCGGTGTGGGGCCTGTCCCTCAAACATATGAGTTTCAGAATGGCCTGCTGACGTTTACCCCGGGCTGTGCTGAAGTTGGTGGTGAAGGTGTGTGGCTGACTGGATGAGCAGGTGGAAGAAGAGGAGGAGGAAGCCGAGTAGGAGGAGGAGGCAACAGGAGGCAAAGAATGTTGCCCTGCGATCCTTGGCGGCGGAAGGACGTGCGCTAAACAGCTCTCCGCAGGGGGCCCAGCTGCCACTACATTTACCCAGTGTGCAGTTAGGGAGATATAGCATCCCTGGCCGTGCTTACTGGTCCACGTATCTGTGGTTAGGTGGACCTTGCCACAGATGGCGTTGCGCAGTGCACACTTGATTTTATCGGATACTTGGTTGTGCAGGGAAGGCACGGCTCTCTTGGAGAAGTAGTGCCGGCTGGGAACAAAATACTGTGGGACAGAAAGCGACATGAGCTGTTTGAAGCTGTCTGTGTCCACCAGCCTAAATGACAGCATTTCATAGGCCAGTAGTTTAGAAATGCTGGCATTCAGGGCCAGGGATCGAGGGTGGCTAGGTGGGAATTTACGCTTTCTCTCAAATGTTTGTGAGATGGAGAGCTGAACGCTGGCGTGTGACATGGTTGAGATGCTTGGTGACGGAGGTGGTGGTGTTGGTGGTACATCCTCTGTTTGCTGGGCGGCAGGTGCCAACGTTCCTCCAGAGGCGGAGGAAGAGGCCGAGGCGGCAGCAGCAGAAGAGGCCGAGGCGGCAGCAGCAGAAGAGGTAGCAGGGGGAGCCTGAGTGACTTCCTTGTTTTTAAGGTGTTTACTCCACTGCAGTTCATGCTTTGCATGCAGGTGCCTGGTCATGCAGGTTGTGCTAAGGTTCAGAACGTTAATGCCTCGCTTCAGGCTCTGATGGCACAGCGTGCAAACCACTCGGGTCTTGTCGTCAGCACATTGTTTGAAGAAGTGCCATGCCAGGGAACTCTATGAAGCTGCCTTTGGGGTGCTCGGTCCCAGATGGCGGCGGTCAGTAGCAGGCGGAGTCTCTTGGCGGCGGGTGTTCTGCTTTTGCCCACTGCTCCCTCTTTTCCTACGCTGTTGGCTCGGTCTCACCACTGCCTCTTCCTCCGAACTGTGAAAGTCAGTGGCACGACCTTCATTCCATGTGGGGTCTAGGACCTCATCGTCCCCTGCATCGTCTTCCACCCAGTCTTGATACCTGGCCTCCTGTTCAGTCTGCACACTGCATAAAGACGCAGCAGTTGGCGCCTGTGTTTCGTCATCATCAGAGACGTGCTGAGGTGGTATTCCCATGTCCTCATCATCAGGAAACATAAGTGGTTGTGCGTCAGTGCATTCTATGTCTTCCACCGCTGGGGAAGGGCTAGGTGGATGCCCTTGGGAAACCCTGCCAGCTGAGTTTTCAAACAGCATAAGAGACTGCTGCATAACTTGAGGCTCAGACAGTTTCCCTGGTATGCATGAGGGTGATGTGACAGACTGATGGGCTTGGTTTTCAGGCGCCATCTGTGCGCTTTCTGCAGAAGACTGGGTGGGAGATAATGTGAACGTGCTGGATCCACTGTCGGCCACCCAATTGACTAATGCCTGTACCTGCTCAGGCCTTACCATCCTTAGAACGGCATTGGGCCCCACCAAATATCGCTGTAAATTCTGGCGGCTACTGGGACCTGAGGTAGTTGGTACACTAGGACGTGTGGCTGTGGCAGAACGGCCACGTCCTCTCCCAGCACCAGAGGGTCCACTAACACCACCACGACCATGTCCACGTCCGCGTCCCTTACTAGATGTTTTCCTCATTGTTACCGTTCACCACAAAAATAAAAATATTATTTGACCCAATGTATTGAATTCAAATTCAGGCCTTTTTTTTTTAGACACCTAATACTATCTGGCTATCTATTTAGGTACCGTATTACACTAATAAAGGCACAGCAGTAACGACAGATTTAGCTGAATATAAATTTGAGGCCTAGTATTTAGGCGCTGGATGACAGGTATACATTTACAGACAGAATTATACTTGGAATTGCGCGGTAGCGTGTGTGTGAAGTTATTGAGAATAACCCTATCTGCACCGTGAATCTAATATACCCTTTTAGGGATAGATTTAAAGTAGGTCTGATACAGCAGAAACCACTAAATTAGGAAATTGATAAATTGGGAATTGTATTTCAACCCAGAACAAAAACTGTGCTTTGACGGACACTAAATAACTTGACCAGCCACAATAGTACAGCAATAATGACAGATTTGGATGAATGTAAATTTGAGGCCTAGTATTTAGGCGCTGGGTGAAAGGTATACGTTTACAGACAGAATTAGACTTGGAAATGCACAGTAGCATGTGTGTGAAGTTATTGAGAATGACCCTATCTGCACCTTGAATCTTATATACCCTTTTAATGAATAGATTTAAAGTAGCCCTGATACAGCAGAAACCACTAATTTAGGAAATTGCTAAGTTGGTAATTGTATTTCAACCCTGAACAAAAATATATCCTTTGCCAGACAGCAGACAGTATTACAATTGGCTGGCCACAGCTGAAACACCAGATTTAGGGTACTGCTATTTTGGCAATTGTATTTCACCCCTCAATAAAATAGCAAGCACAGCCAAGCCCCTGATGTAGGATATAGCCAAAAAATAACCACACTATTGATGGTTAAATGCACTTGGTGACAGCTTCAACCTGATGTAGGATATAGCCAAAAAATAACCACACTATTGAGGGTTAAATGCACTTGGTGACAGCTTGCCCCTGATGTAGGATATAGCCAAAGAACAACCACACTATTGATGGTTAAATGCACTTGGTGACAGGCTCAGCTTGCCCCTGATGTAGTATATGGCCAAAAAATAACCACACTATTGATGGTTAAATGCACTTGGTGTGACAGCTTGACCCTGATATAGGATATAGCCAAAAAAAAACACACTATTGAGGGTTAAATTCACTTGGTGACAGGCTCAGCTTGCCCCTGATGTAGTATATGGCCAAAAAAATAACCACACTATTGATGGTTAAATGCACTTGGTGTGACAGCTTGACCCTGATGTAGGATATAGCCAAAAAACAACCACACTATTGAGGGTTAAATGCACTTGGTGACAGGCTCAGCTTGCCCCTGATGTAGTATATGGCCAAAAATAACCACACTATTGATGGTTAAATGCACTTGGTGTGACAGCTTGACCCTGATGTAGGATGTAGCCAAAAAACAACCACACTATTGAGGGTTAAATGCACTTGGTGACAGGCTCAGCTTGCCCCTGATGTAGTATATGGCCAAAAAATAACCACACTATTGATGGTTAAATGCACTTGGTGTGACAGTTTTTACCCTGATGTAGGATATAGCCAAAAAAAACCACACTATTGAGGGTTAAATGCACTTGGTGACAGCTTGCCCCTGATGTAGTATATGGCCAAAAAATAACCACATTATTGATGGTTAAATGCACTTGGTGTGACAGCTTCACCCTGATGTAGGATATAGCCAAAAAGCAACCACACTATTGAGGGTTAAATGCACTTGGTGACCGGCTCAGCTTGCCCCTGATGTAGTATATGGCCAAAAAATAACCACACTATTGATGGTTAAATGCACTTGGTGTGACAGCTTCACCCTGATGTAGGATATAGCCAAAAAACAACCACACTATTGAGGGTTAAATGCACTTGGTGACAGCTTGCCCCTGATGTAGTATATGGCCAAAAAATAACCACACTATTGATGGTTAAATGCACCTGGTGTGACAGCTTCACCCTGATGTAGGATATAGCCAAAAAATAACCACACTATTGAGGGTTAAACGTACTTGGTGGCAGCTTGTGCTGGCGCACCACAAGACACAAAATGGCCGCCGATCACCCCAGAAAAAAGTGAATGAAAAATGCTCTGGGCAGCCTAAAAGCAGTGAGCAATTGAATAGCAGCAGTTCAATGATCCACAGCTGCAGATCGATCACTGAATGAAGTCTTTTGGAGGAGTTAATCACTGCCTAATCTCGCCCTAACGTCGCAGCTGCAACCTCTCCCTACGCTAATCAGAGCAGAGTGACGGGCAGCGCTACGTGACTCCAGCTTAAATAGAGGCTGGGTCACATGCTGCACTGGCCAATCACAGCCATGCCAATAGTAGGCATGGCTGTGACGGCCTCTTGGGGCAAGTAGTATGACGCTTGTTGATTGGCTGCTTTGCAGCCTTTCAAAAAGCACCAAGAAAGCGACGAACACCGAACCCGAACCCGGACTTTTACTAAAATGTTCGGGTCGGGTCCGTGTCATGGACACCCCAAAATTCGGTACGAACTGCTCATCCCTATTCGGGACCTGAACTTGACCCGAACTTGACCCAAACCCCATTGAAGTCAATGGGGACCCGAATTTTTTAGCACTAAATGGCTATATAAATGTCATTGAAAGGGCTTAGAGGGCTGCAAATGGCATAAAAATGTGGTTAAGAGCATGGCAAATGATCTGCAAACAAATGTAGATAGGGAAATGACTTTAAATAACATAAAATATGTAAAAATAAAAAATTATAATCTTGATCTAGGAGGACGAGGTACATATGGAGAAGGAGGTTAAGGAGGCAGTGGATGTGGCGGTGTAGGTGGAAGCGGCGGTGGAGGAGGAGGTAGCCTACACTGCTTTTTGGTTTTAAATTTATTTTAATTTTTTTTAAATTAGGGTACACCCCAAAACATTGGGAAATATAACCTGTGATAACCCCCTCCAGTCGGGCTAAACACACTTTCAGAAAATAAACTAGCTGCAGGGCAACTCCACCTACAAGGAGTAAAGGGAAAAATCAGGCCATGTGCCCAATTTGGAGACCCATCAGTCAGTTTGTGTAGGCGTGTGCACACATACTGCCCCACCATGTCACAGTGACGTCCACGATCCATTTGGATATCTTCTCTATAATCTTTCGATGTTCTTTTCTGAGCCTACCATGTTGATCACGGTTATCGGCGAATCAAGGTTCCACACTGGAGAGGGAGTGTGAAAAGACCACATCCAAGGGAGATCAATGGATGAAATTTAATTGTGATCGAGTGGAAATATGGGAAAAGTTATTAAAGCAGAAGAATCGAAGGAAAGGAGGGTGTGTGTGGCAATTACCCACTTCCGACTCGGGGAGGTAATGATGATAAATAACAATACAGGACTCTTAAGATGCCCTGTTATTGGAATGATTAATAAAAAAACTATAGGGAATGTCACTGGGGTATTTAGGATTTGGAAACGTTAGACATGAGAGGCCCTGCTGCAGCTTTGTTGACTCTAGATAACTTCTGCCTGATCGCATGTCCCCGTGACGTCCACCATCCATTTGGATATCTTCTCTATCAACTTTCAATGTTCTTTTCTGAGCCTACCATGTTGACGGTTATCGGCGAATCAGGGTTCCATGCCAGAGAGGGAGCGTGAGAAAGGGAGACCACATCCAAGGGAGGTCAATGGCTGCAATGTGATCGAGCTTAAATTTGGAACGAATTATTAAAGCAGTAGGATAGAATGAAAGGTCCAATTAAAGACGAATTTTACAAATTTAAGTCCCTGTCACCTATGCAGAGCAGGGGTTTTTCATCGCCAGAAATGGGTTAATGTCACCCACCAATGGAACAAATGATTTAAAAAAATTTCGGTCCCTGTCACCTATGCAGAGCAGGGGTTTATTCACGGCAAAAATGGTAAAATGTCACCCAAAAATTGGTGAATTACACCCGAATATGTAACAGACAAATTAGTGAAATGTTACCTGTCTACTAGGTAGAGCAGGGGTATATCGCACCCAAAAATTAGTAAATTTTACCCGAAAGTGTAACAGACAAATTAGTGAAATGTTTTTACCTGTCTACTAGGTACAGCCAGGGTATATCATACCCAAAAAGTCGTGAATTTCACCCGAATATGTAACAAATTAATGATTTTTTTTTTACCTGTCTAATAGGTATAGCAATGGTATATCACACCCCAAAATTGGTGAATTTCACCTGAAAATGTAACAGACAAATTAGTGATTTTTTTTTACCTGTATACTAGGTATAGCAGTTGTATATCACACCCAAAAATTTGTGAATTTCACCCGAATATGTAACAAATTAGTGAAATCTTACCTGTCTACTAGGTAGAGCAGGGGTATATCCCACCTAAAAATTGGTGAATTTCACCTGAAAATGTAACAGACAAATTTGTGATTTTTTTTTTTACCTCTCTACTAGGTATAGCAGTGGTAAATCACACCCAAAAATTTGTGAATTTCACCCGAATATGTAACAAATTAGTGAAATGTTACCTATCTACAAGGTAGAACAAGGGTAAATCACACCAAAAATTTGTGAATTTCAACCGAATATGTAACAGACAAATTAATGAAATTGTTTTACCTGTCTTCTAGGTATTGCAGTGGTATATCACACCCAAAAATTTGTGAATTTCAACAGAAAATGTAACAGACAAATTAGTAAAACTACATAAAATAAAATATGTACAAATTAAAATAATCTAACTTGATTTATGAGGTGGAGGTCCATATGGAGTAGGAGTTTGAGGAGACGGTGGACGTAGCGGTGTAGGTGGAAGCGTCGGTGGAGGAGGACGAGGTAGAAAACCGTAGTTTTTTCTTTCTTTTTTTCTTTTTTTTTTTTTTTTTAGGGTAAACTCCAGAAGAGGGTAAAATATCCAAAATACAACAATGAGCAATTGCGCTGCAGTATAACAATGGCTGGTTAAGGCCCGTATACATGTTTATTCTGCACAAGGTTTGGAAAAGTCCTGTGGGATCCATGCCTGGTTCATTTTAATGAACGTGAGCTTGTCCACATTGGCTGTGGACAGGCGGCTGCGCTTGTCTGTGATAACGCCCCCTGCCGTGCTAAACACGCTTTCAGACAATACACTGGCTGCAGGGAAGGCCAGCACCTCCAAGGCGTAAAGGGCAAGCTCAGGCTATGTGCCCAATTTGGAGACACAGAAGTTGAAGGGGGCAGACCCATCATTCAGTACGTGTAGGCGTGTGCACACATACTGCTCCACCATGTTGGTAAAATGCTGCCTCCTGCTAAGACGTTCCATATCAGCTGGTGGTGCTGAATGTTGTGGCGTGCTGACAAAGCTTTTCCACATTTCGGCCATGCTAACCCTGCTTTCTGAGGTGCTGGCGGTGCCCCAGCTGCTTTGGCGACCTCCTTCTCCTCCTCTGCCTTCGCCTTGTGCTTCCACTGTGCCCCCGCTGTCAGGTGGGAATGCCACCAGCAGCACGTCTACCAGCGTGCGCTTGTACTCGCTCATCTTACGATCATGCTCCAGTGACGAAATAAGGACGGTACGCTGTCTTTGTAACGGGGATCCAATAGTCGTTGTGGAGACACTGCAGCATGTAATCACTCATGTGTGCCAGGCTTCCCAGAGGCAACGAAAAGCGGTCCTCTGTGGGAGGTTTATTGTCTGTGTCCTCTGTATCCCCCCAGCCATGCACCAGTGATGGCCATGAGCTGGTTTGGGTGCCACTCTGCTGTGAACACGGTTCCTCCTCCTCCATCTCCTCCTCCTCATCCTCCACCTCGTCATCCTCCAGAACTGTGCCTTGGCTGGACAATTGTGTACATGGCGTTTGTGGGTGCAGGAACGCCACTTGAGAATGACTGGCCGGAAACCCTATGAAATGATCCCTCTTCCTCCTCCTCCTCCTGTGCCACATCCTCTTCCATCATCGCCAGCAGCGTTTTTTCAAGGAGGCATAGAAGTGGGATAGTAACGCTGAGAACGGTGTTATCAGCACTGGCCATGTTGGTGGAGTACTTGAAACAGCGCAACAAGGAACACAGGTCTCGCATGGAGGCCCAGTCATTGGTGGTGAAGTGGTGCTGTTCCGCAGAGCGACTCACCCGTGCATGCTGCAGCTGAAACTCCACTATCGCCTGCTGCCTCTCGCACAGTCTGGCCAGCATGTGCAAGGTGGAGTTCCTCCTTGTGTGCACATCGCATATGAGGCGGTGAGCGGGAAGTCCGAAGTTAGGCTGTCGCTCTGACAGGCGAGCAGCAGCAGGATGAGAGCCCCAAAATCACGCACAGACGGCCCAGTAACTCTGAAATATTGGGGTAATTTTTAAGGAATCTCTGCACCACCAAATTCAGCCCATGCGCCAGGCAAGGGATGTGCGTCAAACCGGCTAGTCCCAAAGCTGCTATGAGATTTCGCCCATTATCGCACACCACCAGGCCGGACTTGAGGCTCAGTGGCACCAACCACTCATTGGTCTGTTGTTCAAAGCCCGTCCACAGCTCCTGCGCAGTGTGGGGTTTGTCCCACAAACAGAAGTTTTAAAACTGCCTGCTGTCGTTTACCCCTGGCTGTGCTGAAGTTGGTTCTTAAAGGTGTTACGCTGATCAGATGAGGAGCCGGTAGAGAATGAGGAAGTGGAGTAGGAGGAGGAAGCAACAGGAGGCAAACTGAAGCGCCCTGCAATCCTCGGGGGTGGAAGGACATGCGCCAAACTGCTATCCGCCTCGGGCCCAGCTGCCACTGCATTTACTCAGTGTGCTGTTATGGAGATATAACCTCTCTGACCGTGCTTACTGGTCCACGTATCCGTAGTGAGGTGCACCTTGCCACAGATGGCGTTGCGCAGTGCACACCTGATTTTGTCCCCCACTTGGTTGTGCAGGGAAGAGATTGCATGCCTGAAAAAGTTGTGGCGGCTGGGCACGACTTACTGTGGGACAACCACCGCCATAAGGTTTTTAAAACTCTTCATCTCCAGCAGATGGAATGACAGCATTTCAAAGGACAGTAATTTAGAAATGCTGGCATTCAGGACCAGGTATCGCTGGTGGGTAGGGCGGTACTTTATGGGAGATGGAGAGCTGACCGCTTCCGTGGGACATTGTGGAGATGCAGGGTGGTGGTGTTGCTGGCAGATCCTCTGTTTTGCAGGGTGGCAGGTGGTAGTGTCACTCCAGAGGTGGATGAAGAGGCAGAGACTGCAGCAGAAGAGGAAGCAGGAGGAGCCAGAGACCTTTCTTGGTTTTTGATGTGTATACTCCAATGCAGCTCTTGCTTTGCACTTAGATGCCTGGTCATGCAGGTTGTTCTCAGGTTGAGAATGTTTTTGCCTCGCTTCAGGCTCTGATTGCACAGCATGCAAACCACTCGTGTCTTGTCGTCAGCACATTGTCTGAAGAAATGGCACGCCAGGGAACTCCTTGGAGCTGGCTTCGGTGTGCTGGGTCCCTTGCTGAGGTGGGCAGTAGTAGGCATACTGTCTAGGGGACGGACGCTCCGCTTTTGCACCCTGCTCCCTCTTCTGCTGTGCTAGTGACTCTGTGCAACCACCGCTAGCATGACCTTGATTCCCTGTGGGGTCGAGGACCTCATCGTCCTCCACATCATCTTTCACCCAGTCTTCACCCCTGCCCTCCTTGTCGGTCTGCACACTTTCGAAAGCCACAGCAGTTGGCTCCTGTGTTTCGTCTTCATCAGAGACGTGCTGCGATGGTTCTCCCATGTACTCATCTTGAAAGATAAGTGGTTGGGCATCAAAAAGCAGAAGAGACTGCTGAATGACTTGGGGCTCAGATTGCTTGGCTAATTTGCAAGGGGGTGAGGTGAAAGATTTTTGCCCAAAATGGGTGTTTTTTTTAATGCCAGAACAGCACAGCAGTATCTAAAGCGTGTATCTCACACGTACTGATGCAGACAAGGCCGCAAATTAAGATTTTTGCCCAAAATGGGTGTTTATTTAATACCAGAATAGCACAGCAGTATGTAAAGGGTGTATCTCACAATGACATATGCAGAAAAGGCTGCAAAATTAAGATTTTTGCCCTAAATGGGTGTTTTTTTAATAGCAGAATAGAATAACAGTATCTAAATGGTGTATCTCACAATGACATATGCAGCAAAGGCTGCAAAATTAAGATTTTTGCCCTAAATGGGTGTTTTTTTTTTTTATAGAATAGAACAACCGTATCTAAAGGGTGTATCTCACAATAACATATGCAGTAAAGGCTGCAAAATTAAGATTTTTGCCCTAAATGGGTGTTTTTTTTATACCAGAATAGCACAGCAGTATCTAAAGCATGTATCTCACACGTACAGATGCAGACAAGGCCGCAAATTAAGATTTTTGCCCAAAATGGGTGTTTAGTTAATACCAGTATAGCACAGCGGTATGTAAAGGGTGTATCTCACAATGACAGATACAGCAAAGGCTGCAAAATGAGGGTTTTTGTCCCAAATGGGTGTTTTTTTAATACCAGAATAGCACAGCAATATCTAAAGCGTGTATCTCACACGTACAGATGCAGACAAGGCCGCAAATTAAGTATTTTGCAAAATTGGTGTTTTTTGAATAACAGAATATGACAGCAGCCTATAACGCTTGAATTTCACATGTACAGATGCAGCAAGGGCTGTAAAATTTTGTATTTTGCCCCCCAAAAGGCTGCTTTTTAAAACCCAGAAAATTAAAGCTGTATTTCTAGCTTAATTTGCACACTGACTAATGCGGCAGAGGCCTCAGATGGAGGATATTGCAAAAAATTTGTGTTTTTTAAAACCCAGAAAATTATTGAAGTATTTCAAGCTTGTTTTAACAATAACAGATGCAGCAAATAGTGCAATATTAAGTACTTTGGCCAAAAAGGGTGTTTTTTTAATAACAGAATATAACAGCAGTATAACACTTGAAGTTTTACACTGACAGATACAGACAAGGCCGCAAATTAGGTATTTTGCCCAAAATGGGTGTTTTTTGAATAACAGAATATGACAGCAGTATATAACGCTTGAATTTCACACGTACAGATGCAGCAAGGGCAGTAAAATTGAGTATTTTGCCCCAAAAGTGTGTTTTTTAAATCCCAGAAAATTTTAAAAATGATAGCTGTATTTCTAGCTTAAATTGCACACTGACTAATGCGGCAGAGGCCCAAGATGGAGGGTATTGCCAAAAATGGGTGTTTTTTTAAAACCCAGAAAATTATAGAAGTATTTCAAGCTTGTTTTTAACAATCACAGATGCAGCAAAGGCTGCAATATTAAGTACTTTGCCCCAAAATGGGTGTTTTTTAAAACCCAGAAAATTATTGCTGTATTTTGTAGCTTAAATTGCACACTGACAAACAGGCCCGGTGCTATAATAAGGCAGACTAAGGGGCCGCCTTAGGGTGCTGAGAAGTGGGGGCGGAGAAATTAAACTTTTTTTTTTTTTCTTTCATTAATCACTTGCATGCCGCCGGCCTCCTGTAGCTGTTCTCCTCTGTGTGGTGGTCCTCATATCTTCTCTCTGGGCTCCCGAGTCCTGACAAGTTGTTTGAGGACCTTTCCCACTCTGCCAATCAGTGGCCGCAGAGAAATGTGACATGGGGGGGAGAAATGTGACATGGAGGGGGTTAAAATGTGACATGGAGGGGGTTGAAATGTGACACAAAGGGGGTGATGTAAAAAGCAGGGTGTGATGTGACATGGAGGGGGAGAAATTTGACATGGAGTGGGAGAAATGTCACATTTCTCCCCCTCCATGTCACATTTCTCCCCCTCCATGTCACATCACCCCCCTATGTCACATTTCTTTCCCCCTCTATGTCACATTTCTTTCCCCCTCCATGTCACATTTCTCCCCCCATGTCACATTTCTCATCCCCCTCCATGTCACATTTCTCATCCCCCTCCATGTCACATTTCTCATCCCTCCATGTCACATTTCATATCCCCCTCCATGTCACATTTCTTATCCCCCTCCATGTCACATTTCTCCCCCCATGTCACATTTCTCCCCCCTCCATGTCACATTTCTCATCCCCCTCCATGTCACATTTCTCATCCCTCCATGTCACATTTCATATCCCCCTCCATGTCACATTTCTCATCCCCCTCCATGTCACATCACACCCTCCTTTTTACATCACCCCCACCGAGTTGTGTGTGTGGGGGGGGGGGGGGGGGGCGCCAAAATGTAGCTTCGCTTGTGTGTGCAAAAATCCTTGCACCGGCCCTGCTGACAAATGCTGCAAAGGCGTTTTCTTTTAAACCCAGATTATTATTGCAGTATTTCAAGCTTGGATTTGAATGTCACAAAAGCACATATGCTGTGCCGGTGCACTGAGCTTGCATTAAATGGCTGCCGCTGCCCACCTAACTAACAGAAGGATACAAGTTATTTTTCTGTGTCACTGGCTCAGGGCAGGGTAAAAAGATTGTGCACTGCACCCACACAACAAAATCTATGTAGATCGCTGAGTTAACAAGCACTTCATATTAAAGATTCTTTCCTATTCTCTCCCTCTCAGCAGCAGCATCCTCTCCCTACACTAAGCACAGCAGAGTGACCTGCAGCGCTATGTGACTCCAGCTTATATAGAGGCTGGGTCACATGCTGTGATGGCCAATCACAGCCATGCCATTAGTAGGCATGGATGTGATGGCTTCTAAGGGCACAGAGTTAAACGCTTGTTGATTGGCTGCTCTACAGCCTTTCAAAAAGCGGCAATAAAACGCTGAACCCCGAACCCAAACTTTTACTGAAATGTTCGGGTTCGGGTCCGGGGTCCAAAAATCCTAACTTTATCTGGATGTGACTCTGATTTTTTATCTTTTTTATACAGCAGATAATTGGTAAGGCACACGATTTATTCCTACATTGAGAGTGCTGCCCTAATTTTATATATATATATATATATATCATTTTATTTTTATTTTTACTAACTTGATTAGGCAGGTATGGAAAAAAAGTGACAGACAGAGAGACAGCAGTTTAGGTGGGATCAACCATCTGACAGTTTAGTCTCATTCACACATCCGTGTCCGTGCTCAAATCAGTGAAAATGTGGTCAGTGATGCATCCATAAAGGATCCGTCCTAGTTTTTTCGTTCTAATGATCCACGAAAGACGGATGGCATCCTGCACACTTGCATGGAACACTGATGTGTGAATGAGGCTTTAGAGAAGAAGAAAAAAGCCGCACAATATCCAATTTCAGTGAAAAGAGTAGTGTCCTTTATTCACCCATAAAGTTGGATGGGCTGCGGCTCATGCACATGACCGTATGAATTTTGCAGTCCGCAAAACAAGGATCCACAAATTTTTTTATATCTGCATGACACCTGTGTTGCATTCCTTTTACACAAGCGAGCTCCACGCATTGGTCTCTCAGCACGTGTCAGCGAGAGCACCCATCCTGACCTTCCAGCACTGACGGGGTCACATAGCATTATATTGATTTATGATGCAGTGTAACCCTTGCATAATGCTGTCAGTGTTACTGTATACAATACATTCCAGAACTGTAAGGCTGAGTTCACACTTCAGTTATTTGATCAGTGATTTCCATCAGTTATTGTGAGCCAAAACTAGTAGTGACGCCTACTCAGAGATCAGCTATGATGGAAAGATTTGCAGCTAGTTTTGGCCCACAATAACTGATGGAAATAACTGACTAAAAGTCACATAGGGCTAATTAGGTTGCGGGGGGGGGGGGGAGTTACTCACTTAAGCGTTTTGATTTCCGTATAACATGGTTATAATGAAAAATAACAGAATTGGAATAACGGAAAACAAAAGGAATACTTTCTGTTTAAATCCATCCTAAATAACTGGAGAATAAATAATAGTGTGTTCACTGATAGTTATTTTTTAAATTTTATTTCAGAAATATGTCTCAGAAACAGTACACTGCAGATGAGGCTTACGAACTGCTGTGCTTAGACAGTGAGCTGTCTGATAACGCTGATAGTGATGTTAGTTTCTGTGGTTTTGAGGAGAGCGACTCAGAGAGCTCTGACAGTAGTGTGCACGCTGGACGATTATCAAGGTGCAGAACCACCAAACCACAAAATTCTGACACGCCTGCCACCAGCAGAGATGTCACAACTACAAGTGCACCAAGTTCAGACACGCCTAGCACCAGCAGAGATGTCACAACTACAAGTGCACCAAGTTCAGACACGCCTAGCACCAGCAGAGATATACCAACTCCCAGCAGAGATATACCAACTTCCAGCAGAGAGGCACAAGTGCCTGAAACGCTCCCTCAAATTGCATCTCTGAATTGGCAACCCCCAAGTACAGGCATCCCGTTTGTCCCAGAATTTAATGCTGTAGCGGGTATTACAGTGGATGTAACTGGATTTGACCCACTACAGTTTTTTCAGCTGTTTTTACCGGACAACTTTTTTGAGCTTTTTGCAAAAGAGACTAATTTATATGGTGCTCAATATATTTCAAATAACCCCTCCTCTTACTATGCCCGGCCTGGACAATGGACACCCACAAATGTTGTCCAAATGAAAAAAAAATTGGCCTTAACATTTTCAATGGGTATCGTAAAAAACCTACAATACGGTCTTATTGGGAGGCAAGTCCCATCCATAGCACCCTAAGTTTTGCAACTGTTATGTCCAGACAGCGATATGAAATACTCCTCAAGTCCTTCCATTTCAATGACAACAGTCAGTGCCCCTCAAATTATTCTCTGGATTACGACCGGTTATATAAAATTAGGCCGCTTCTAGATTATCTGTCAGAAAAATGTTTAACGGTTTATACCCCCTCTGAAAATGTCTCAGTTGATGAGTCACTTGTAAAATTTAAAGGAAGGTTACATTTCAGGCAATTCCTTCCACCCAAGCGGGCCAGATATGGCATCAAACTTTACAAGTTGTGTGAACGCACAACAGGTTACACTTCTGCATTTCGAGTGTACCAAGGGAGGGACAGCAAATTAAACCCCCAAGGATGCCCAGCTGGTTTAGAAACAAATGCAAAAGTTGTCTGCAGGGCCGGACTGGCCATAGGGCAGACCGGGCATTTGCCCGGTGGGCCGGGCCGCCTCAGGGGGGCCGCCCGGCCGCCTCAGGGCTCGAGTATAGGCGTGCGCACGGGGTGTGCCGGGTGTGCCTGGGCACACCCTAATCACACCCCTGTGCTCCACCTCCTGCACTGCCGCCTGCCAGCCCCGTCACACAAAGACACATACTGAGTGACGCACCAGTCCACCCCCACTGCTCCGCTCCGCCTCCGTGACTCCATCTCCCGGCGGCCGGCTGCGTAACGTCACTCACGCCGAGGTCACACGCCTGCTCCGCCTCCTTCATTAATAAAATGGGAGGAGCATGTGCGTGCGGCGTGACGTCACGTTACGCTGCCGCCGGCCGCCTAGTTTGAATGTTTGAAGAGCGGGACTGGAGCCACCAGCCTGCCTGCCCGCCTCAGTTGTGCCCAACTGGCTGTGGCTGCCCATGCCCCACAGTGAATGGATGTGGTGAATGACAGACAGTGATGTCTTTTGTGCACTGCAGCACCACTACTGTCTGTGAAAAAGAAAAACTGATGAATTTTCAATTGTGAGTACTATTGGAGTCCTGACTGGCCCAGTAAGTTAGTGATAGACATAGATTATTAGATAGTAACATATACCTTGCACAAGTAAGTTTATTTACAAGCTCAATAGCTCACTTACAATAGGGACACTGTTATGGGGGGGGGGGGGAGATATCTGTGGATCATGTGGATGATGACACATATATAGCACAAGATGCTTGCGCTGCCATATATGTGTGTCATCCACAGATCCCCCCCAGCCACCCATAACAGTGTCATCCACAGATGCCCCTTGCATCTGTGTCAGATTCTATCATTCCACACAGATGCCCCCATAACAGTGCCATCCACAGATATCCCCTTAACAGTCTATTAAGGGGATATCTGTGGATGATACTGTTATGGGGGGGATCTGTGGATGACGCACTGTTAATAACAGTGCATCATCCACAGATGCCCCCATAACCGTGTGTCATCCACAGATGCCCCCATAACCGTGTGTCATCCACAGATGCCCATAACCGTGTGTCATCCACAGATGCCCATAACCGTGTGTCATCCACAGATGCCCATAACCGTGTGTCATCCACTGATGCCCATAACCGTGTGTCATCCACTGATGCCCATAACCGTGTGTCATCCACTGATGCCCATAACCGTGTGTCATCCACTGATGCCCATAACCGTGCGTCATCCACAGATGCCCCCATAACAGTGCGTCATCCACAGATGCCCCCATAACAGTGCGTCATCCACAGATGCCCCCATAACAGTGAGTCATCCACAGATGCCCCCATAACAGTGAGTCATCCACAGATGCCCCCATAACAGTGAGTCATCCACAGATGCCCCCATAACAGTGTGTCATCCACAGATGCCCCCATAACAGTGCGTCATCCACAGATGCCCCCATAACAGTGCGTCATCCACAGATGCCCCCATAACAGTGCGTCATCCACAGATGCCCCCATAACAGTGCGTCATCCACAGATGCCCCCATAACAGTGCGTCATCCACAGATGCCCCCATAACAGTGCGTCATCCACAGATGCCCCCATAACAGTGCGTCATCCACAGATGCCCATAACAGTGCATCATCCACTGATGCCCATTACAGTGCGTCATCCACTGATGCCCCCATAATAGTGTCATCCACAGATGCCCCCATAACCGTGTGTCATCCACTGATGCCCATAACAGTGTGTCATCCACAGGTCCCCCATAACAGTGTGTCATCCACAGGTCCCCCATAACAGTGTGTCATACTGTCATCCACAGATCCCCCATAACAGTGCGCCTGCGCACTGAGGAGAGACAGAAAGGAAGGCAAATAATCAGTGGAAGCAAGCAGAGAACGGTACAGCAGACGACTGAACAGCTTCTTTTGTAAGTAAATTGTTTTATTATAAATGTAGTTTAATGTTTTTTTATTTTATTATATTCTGGCTTTTGCTTGGTTATGTATGATGCTTTTTGATAATAAGTAAATGTAGTGGTGCTATAATGTGGACCCCCGGCCTCTCTGATGTCCTGCAGGCTGGGCTGGCGCTGTGGCAGCATACGGTTGGTCAGGCAGCAGAAAGGCTCTAGGGCCGTCATTGTGCTCTGGAACTTTTCCCTTCACAGCCACTGCTCTCTCTCTCTCGTACAGTGCAGACTCTGCAAGAGGCATTCCGTTTGCTCTCCGTCCTCTTAAAAGTCTATGGGAATCAAAACGGATCCATCTGGTTCCTGTTATGCAAGACGGAAAACAAAGTCGACAGGACTTTGTTTTCCGTCTTGCATAAGGGGACCCAGACTGATCCGTTATGCTTTCTCATAAACTTCTATTAGGACAGAGCAAAACGGAATGTCTCTTAGGGTCCATTCACACGTCCGTTGTTTCTTTCCTGATCTGTTACGTTTT
Organism: Bufo gargarizans; assembly: GCF_014858855.1. Taxonomy (NCBI): domain Eukaryota; kingdom Metazoa; phylum Chordata; class Amphibia; order Anura; family Bufonidae; genus Bufo; species Bufo gargarizans. The sequence goes on from NC_058084.1 coordinate 47,029,231, forward strand.
TTGTGGAACAGATCTGGACCCATTCATTTTCAATGGGTCCTGAAAAAAATCCGACAACTCAATGTCTGATTTTTTTTTTCAGGACCCATTGAAAATGAATGGGTACAGAACTGGTCCAGATCTGTTCCGCAAAAAACTGAACAGATCAGGAAAGAAACAACGGACGTGTGAATGGACCCTTAAAGGTTTCCGTTTTGCATTCCATCTGGCCATTCCGTTATATTCCGTTTGAAACGGAACCTATAACGGAATGGCATAGCGCAGATGTAAACCCACCCTGTATGGAATAGGTGGTATTTGCCAGAGTTGCTGGAGAACTGTGAGTGCAATTTCGGGGGCACTGACCTGTACAGGGTGTGGAGGATAGGGAGGTTGAGATCCACTGAGGATATTATAAGACTTGTCTGTAGCTTCCTATATTGTTGCAAAGCTTGTGTGTTGGCTGAAGCCTTCCTATCTTACTGGTGGCTGGCCCTGCCCCTCAATTGTGCTTCCGGGTTTGGCTCCGCCCCTAGACTGCAAGGGGGTGGGGCCTGTTGGGGGTCATGTGATTGGGCTGCTCAGTCAAAAATGCCAGGGCCTATTTTTTGTCCCAGTCCGGCCCTGGTTGTCTGGGAACTAATGGGTCCACTGTTACAAAAGGGATACAAATTATTTATAGACAATTATTACACAATTATTCCCCTTTTCCAGAGCCTGCAAGAAGCAAATACGGGAGCATGTGGCACATTCAGGAGAAATCGCTGAGGTTTTCCACAATCCCTGCTGGCAAAAAAACTACAAAGAGGACAATCTGATGCCCTTCGTAGTGGCAACCTGCTGGCACTACGCTACAAGGACAGAAAATATGTACTTATGCTAAGTACGATTCACACAGAAGCCACAGTGCCAGTAAGAGAAAGGGGGTCAACCACCGATAATCAAAAACTGACTTGCATACTAGAATACAATAAGTACATGGGGGGCACTGACCTGTCTGATCAGGTACTTAAACCATACGAGGTAATGCGCAAGTCCTATGTATGGTATAAAAAGTTATCTATCTATTTGCTACAGATGGCAATGTACAACTCCTATGTGCTGTACAAAAAGTCTGGGGGAACACAAACATTTCTTTGCTATCAAGAAATAGTTATTGAGAAATGAATGCACCCCATTAGAGGCCCCACCCTACCACTGGAAGCAGAAGAAATAAGGAGATTAGTTGAAAGGCACTTTATTGCAGCTATACCCCCAACACAAAACCAAAGACATCCACAAAGGAGGTGCCGTGTCTGCTCAAAAAGAGGCATCAGAAGAGACACAAGATACTTTTGCCCTGACTGCCCCTCTCGGCCAGCACTGTGTATTGGAAACTGTTTTAAAGTGTATCATACACAGGCACGCTTTTACATTTTCTTGATGAAAAAAAAATAATATAATATTGCTGTTCTCTTTTGGTATTTTTAGTACATAAAGTACTTATACTAGTATTTATTTATTTTTTGTAGTTTGCTAAATCAGCAGCATAGTGAAAAAATGCTGTTTTGTTACATGTTCCAACAAAAGGTGTAAAAAAGTTATTTTACAATAAACCTCTGTCACGACCCTTGGTCATGGTCGTGACTCCTTGGGAGCCGCATGCAGTTATCCGCGGTCTGGTGTTGTCGCAACCGCAGCTGGGGGCACTTAGTGGTTTGCCTCAGGTGCGGTTGCCGCGAATAACAGGCATGCGTGCGGTTGCCCTTGGCAACGTGTTTTGGTGTGCACGTCCTTCGTCTGTGTTTGTGTGCACTTCCTGGTCTGTTTGTTGTGCACGAGGTTGTATTGGTTGTATGCACTTGGACACCTCCCTTCACCTGCGGTTGTCTGCGGCAACGTCTGGTGTTGTGCATGTGGTGGCAGGGTCTCGGCCTGCTGGTTGTTCTGCAGGACACGGTTGCCACGCATGCCGTTGCCAGCGGTGACAGGTGAGTGAGTGTGTGTGCTATTCCCCCTTAAGTTGGTGTTTTCCCTTCCCTTCTGTGGTGTAGGAAGGGTTAACTCCCTTCCCAGTGTGTGTGATGTCACTGGGTGTGTCTGACCATTGGGTGTGGCCACTAGGCCTATAAAGCCTCAGTTCCTGGCTTGGTTCAGTAGGTTGCTCTCAGCCATGCTGGCTGGAGCAGCCTCCTGTTTCCACCATCTACCAGTGGGGACCATCCTTCTGGTCATAAAACCTCTGTTGGGAATTTCTATGTTTCACTGTGTTATTTAGGTGTGTGTGTGGGGTTTTATGTTAGTGCAGCTTGTGGTCCTGGGTTCCTGTGGGATGTCTGGTGTGTGCTGTGTTCGTTGGTGTCTGAACTGCAGCACCTGCACATGGGATCCAGGGTTTGTTGTCTGTGGCAGGTGAGTGATGTGTTGGTCCCATTTGCCTGTCACTGCCATAAGTCTGTTATTGTATTCCCCTGTGTTGCTTGGCCGTTGAGACTCCTGCTCCCCCGTGCTTAGGAGGAGCAGGTCGTCTCACTCTGTCCCCTAGTACAGGGCCGACTTGAGGGCTCGTAGGGACTTTAAGGTTCCGGCGTATGAGTCCTCCTACCACCAAGGTCGGCTCATACAGATAGAAGACAGGGTCAGCGTTAGGGACGCAATAGGAGGTGACCTGCTCCCTAACTCTGTGGTCCCGGCCAAGGGGTAACCCTACCATCTCCTGGCACCGCACGGCTGAGGATTTCCCCCATCCTCAGCCGTGACAACCTCTTATTGAATACTTTGTATTGTCTATTTTACCCAGTAGTGTCTTTTTTAGGTGATTTTTTTATGTTTTGGCTGCACAGGGCCACTGCAAAGACAACATGCTGCTATCTGATGGCCTATGGAAAAAATGGCACTTTAAAGCTGAAAGGTATGCCTTTACTTCTGGGCGCCATAAAGTGCCCTGGGAATGGGCGACGTACACAATTGGGGTGTCATTTTGTGCAGGAGAGTTTCCTGCATTGATATTGGTGGCGCTTTTTCTTGATAGCTTGCAGCATGTTTGCATTAATTTGGGCTAAATTAGCAGCAAAGTGAAAAAATGCTATTTTTTTATTTTTTGTTCCATCTTCCAACAAAAAGTGGAAAAAAAATGGAAAATTGAATTTTTACAATATACCCCTCGTTGAATACTTTAAGATGTCTATTTTACCCAACAGTGTCCTTTTTAGGTGATTTTTTTATGTTTTGGCTGCATAGAGCCACTGCAAAGACAACATGCTGCTATCTGATGGCCTATAGAAAAAATGCCACTTTAAAGCTGAAAGGTATGCCTTTACTTCTGGGCGCCATAAAGTGCCCTGGGAATGGGCGACGTACACAATTGGGGTGTCATTTTTTGAAGGAGAGATTCCTGCATTGATATTGGGCGCTTTTTTTTGATAGCTTGCAGCATGTTTGCAGTAATTTGGGCTAAATTAGCAGCAAAGTGAAAAAATGCTATTTTTTTTAATTTTTTGTTCCATTTTCCAACAAAAAGTGAAAAAAAATGGAAAATGGCATTTTTACAATATACCCCTCGTTGAATACTTTAAGATGTCTATTTTACCCAGTAGTGTCCTTTTAGGGTGATTTTTTTTATGTTTTGGTTGCATAGGGCCACTGCAAAGACAACATGCTGCTATCTAATGGCCTATGGAAAAAATGGCACTTTAAAGCTGAAAGGTATGCCTTTACTTCTGGGCGCCATAAAGTACCCTGGGAGTGGGCGACGTACACAGTTCAGATATTCTATATGTCCTGATCAGTAAGGCAATATATTTTGGTATCAATATTTGCATTTGTACTACTAATCAAGGGAGTGGCCAAATTAACAAAAAAAGTTTAAAAAATGACTTTTTTCCCTATTTCTCTGCTCATAATAATAAAAAAAAACACAGTAATTTATTAAATCAGTCAATAAAATATTTACCCTATGTGTCTTGGAAAAAATAAAGTCAAAACAGTTATGATATGCAAAGCACTTGTAAAGATATTATTATTTAAAACAGTGCATACCAGAACTGTAAATTTTGACCTGGACATTGGGGCATCAATGACCCTTGGTCATGAAAGGGCTAACACACAAACATAGGAACTGGATTTAGGGTTTTTGGCAGGTTTAGCTGTATAAACATATAACCTTTATTAGCAACCTAGGACAGGTCTTAGCTGGCCAGCTACATGGCCTGCCTTCTCCCTTTTTTCCACCCCACTGCCTGTTCTAGCCTGTTGCAGTGCTGCGGGTCCCTTCCCCGCTGTACTGCTGTCCTTGCTCTGCTTGCCACCTTCCCAGGTTGGGTCAGTGATTTCATCGTCCACCACCTCCTCTTCCACCTCCTCACTCCGGTCATCCTCCTGACTTGTTGACCTAACAAGAACCTCACTTATTGACAAATGTGTCTCATCCCCATCATCAACCTCTTGAGACACTAATTGCGGTTGACTTATTGGCAACTGTGTCTCATCATCATCATCCACCTCGTGAAACACTAATTGCTGTTTCACACCTTTATCTTCTTCTGACTGTGGATGCTCAAGAATTTGGAAATCAGTGCACAAGATCTGTACCTCTTCAAGCAGGCTTGGCGAGAGGGCCAAATCAAGGAATATCAGAGTGTGGGATCACTTGTTTGCCGAGACTCTCCATGGTGGGAGGAAGGAGGATCAGGGTGAGGATTCTGTTGACCAGACTCTTGGGTACTGAGACTGGACTTTGTGGAAGACAGGGTGGTGCTTAACCGACTGGAAGCATTATCTGCTGCAATCCAACCGACCACCTGGTCGCACTGGTGTGACTTCGAGAGTGGTGTCCAGCGCCGCTCTGCAAACTGGGATATGAAGCTAGGTATCGTGGAGGAGTGTGTTTCTTGTGCTCTGGCAGCAGGCACAGTTTCACTGCGCCCAGGGCCACGGCCTCTGTATGCACCATCAGCAGCACGGCCACTTCCCCGTCCATTACTGCTCACCTTGAACATATTAACTGGTATATATGCTTGCAAGTATGTCACACATATAGTAGCACAGTTTTTGTAAGTGTATGCGCAAATAAATTGCACTGAATTTCAAAGATATTTAGGATGTGCAATCGTTATACAGGAGATGTAGCGCACGTAATGTCGATCTCAGCAGCGGATAACAAAAAATTACAATGAATTTCAAAGATATTTAGGATGCGCAAATACAGGCGATGTAGCGAACAGTCAAACTATTGCACTGAATGTCACAGATATTTAGGATGCGCAAACGTTATACAGGAGATGTAGCGAACGTTCAAACTATTGCGTTGAATATCACTGATAATTAGGATGCGCAAACGTTGTACAGGAGATGTAGCAAACGGCCAAACTATTGCGCTGATTATTGCAGATCTTTAGGATGCGCAAACTTTATACAGGAGATGTAGTGAACGGCCAAACTATTGCGCTGAATATCACAGATATTTAGGATGCGCAAACGTTATACAGGAGATGTAGTGAACGGCCAAACAATTGCGCTGAATGTCACAGATATTTAGGATGCGCAAATGTAACACAACAGATGTAGCAGAGGTTGTGTCCCTGTTAGCAGCGGCCAAACAATCACATGCAATTTAGCGAAGGTTGCACTAATAATATATATTGCAGCTAGATAAAACAATAGTCCTTAAAAGGACTTATGGGTCTCTAACACCTTTTAACACTAAACAAATACAATTCCTCTCCCTATACTATCTGTCCCTTCTACAGCATAGCTCTCCCTGACTAAGACTGAGCCGAACCACATGTCATTGGGTGCTATATAGCACCAGATGACGCGTTCCGGCCAGCCAATCACTGTAATGCCAGTAACCAACATGGCTACGGCATTACAGTGATTGGCAGTACTTACCTGCAGATTTATTGGCTGTGTATTTGGCCAAGCATGCTCAATAAACTCTAATCGCTACAAACAAAGGAGCTAATAAAGATTCTGCATTCCACTCAGGGAGCCGTGGGCAAACAATGGACCTGTTTTCTAGCAATCAATAAAATATCAAATTCCTTTATAGCATGGCTACACTGAGCATGGTGCAGGAAAGCCACGCGACTTGTCTGCAACTTCCTGTCACACAACTATTTTAGAACTGTGTTTTGGCTGTGAAAACACAATAAGGGCTCATGCACACGACAGTGTGCTTACCATGGCCATATTGTGGCATGCATACGGCGGGTCCGCTATATACTGGGCACCAGCCCTGTGCAGCCCGCATCATGGATGAAGACCCATTAACTTGAATTGCTCCGCAATCACGAAGATGCAGTGATTCCGTTCCGTGGTTTGCTTCCGCAAAAAGATAGAACATGTCCTATCTTTTTGTAGAACGGACGGATGTAGACCCATTCAAGTTGAATGGGTCTGGATCAATCCCGGCCGCCGCACGAACATACCGCAAATTGCGGTCCCCAATGCACAGAACCTACATTCATGTACATGAGGCCTAAGTCGCAGGCGAGTGTTGTGTGTGACTTCCATTAATGGAGGAAAAGTTATGCACAACTTGCGACAAGTGACACAAAATCCCACATGTCTGGATTTTTTTTTGTGAACGTTGTGTCGCAGTTTCAGAATCTTGCGCCTTGCATTGCGACACCATTGTCAAACATTAAGTGATATATTGCCTCGTTGCCGTGTGGCCGTACCCTTAATCCAGCATTTGATAATTAGTCCTAACGCTAAGGAGGATATTTATCAAGTCTTAATATAACATTAATGAAAAGGCACAGGCCTCATCATAAATTAGGCATATCCTCCGGCAGTTTGTGCGCCTAAACAGAAATCTATGGTAGCTCTGAGTTGCCGTAGATTTCTGGTTTCATTTGCACTAGAAAACTATAAATGAAGATAAATTTGTGGGTTTTGGTCACATCCCTTTCCGGTCCTTGTCACGCCCCTTTTTGGCAGTGCATATAAGACGCACTTGCAAACTTTTTTTTTAAACAAATGACATTTAAAAAGTCACAAGCAGCAGCTTGCCACTTTTTAAAGCCACTTTTCTCTCATAAATCTCCCCCTGTGTATTTTGGGGGTGAGAGGGGAATTGGATAACCTGAAACTAACCTGCACAAATACGGCCGCGCTGCCCACAGTAACAACAAGCCAAGTTCTGTCTGATCCTAGTCTTAAAGAATGCGCAAATTATATAATACATGAAAATTACATTTAAAATGAACAGATTTCATTAGGAACTGGAGCAAAATAATGTCTGGAAAATCTCAGTTTTTATCAATTCTATAGTCACAGAATAATAATCGGGTCGGCTGTTTCATTTATCACTGTTCATACTGGAAAAATAATACTTTATAATATTTATATTGTTTGTACTTTACTCTGATTAGAGCTAGATATTTGTATTTTATCAATAATAATCATCAGTATTGAGCGAAGTTAATTAATTTACTTCCATCCAATTTTCACAATAAAATTGATTTGTCGCGAAGCTGAAATTCCTCACATACTCACCTCATCCATTTGCTCATGGAGAGGCCGTCGTACCCATCTTGATTGAAGAAACCACGCTGACCAGGCACGGTAACGTCATCAGTGATTATGTCACCCCGCCCAGCCAGCGTAATGATGTCATTACGTCACTGAGCGAGATTTTGCGTGTTTTCTTTAATCAAGATGGCTGCAATGGCCTCTTCAAGAGCAAATGGATGAGGTGAGTATGACTTTTTTAAACTGGATTAACCCCTGAAAGGCCTCCATTTTAACATCAGATACCGCAATCAATGATAAACGCGGTATCTGAGGGGTTTAATGGCGGGGGAGGCCGGATCGCCGTTCCCCATTATTGTGCCCACAACTTACTAAGAAACATGATTTGTAACAAAGTAACAAATGGAATTTCTTTGTAAAATTCAGAGAAGCAGCCGTGTCAAATTTTTCATAACTTCGTTCATCATTAACCCCGTAAGGACGCACGCCATATATGTATGGAGGGCTGATCGGGTGGGTGCAGTCTCTGACAGCCAGGCCTCTGCTGAAAAACTGATGCCGGCGTGTTAACCCCTTGTATGCCACAGTCAAAACTGACAGCAGCATGCAGAGGGTTCGCGGAGGGTACGGGTGCCCTCCCCACCTCCATTGGGTCCCTGCGCTGCAAAAAATCTACCAAAAAAGTGAAATTCTGAAATGTCATCTTCTTGTGGAACACCTAAAGGGTTAACAAAGTTTGTACAATCAGTTTTGAATACCTCGAGGTGTGTAGTTTCTAAAATGCCAGAACTGGTCCTTAAAAATTGGGTTTTGGAAACTTTCTAAAAAAAAATTTAAGATTTGCTTTTCCCAAAAAAAGAAAATGTAATTTAGAAAATTATCCAAACCTGAAGAAGACATATGGGAAATGCAAAGTAATAACTATCTTAGGAGGTATCACTATCTGTTTTAAAAGCAAAGAAATATTAATTTTTAAAATTGGAAATTTTTCCAAGTTTTTGGTAAATTTTAGTGTTGATCAGGCACCAAAGTGCTCAGGTGCTCAGGCGAGTATAATGGAAGTCAATGGGAGAACCTGATCATTAGACCTCTGAAGAGAGGAGCGTGCCTGGTTCATAGGAAAAGGTCAGAAATTTATGGAAACACCACCGAAATGGTTCGGAAACAGCATGGGGAGGATGTCTCGATGCATTTTGGACTCCCAGGTCGCCGCTGGGAACCATGTTGTCCGAGTAGTACGCCACATTTACAGACTGACAATAATATGTACAAAACCCCAAAAAATAAAAATTTGAGGAAAAATTGTTAAGAAACATTCTTTTCTGTATATCTATTTGTATATAAAGTGCAAGTGCGGCCAAAAATTACAAGGAAAAGGTACTTCGATACAACCTGTATATCACATAATGAAGGGCCTCATTCACATTGTGGTACAATAGTTCAGATAGTGGGACTCCTACACTTATAAAGTCTATGCACTAAGTGAAAGGGCTGCCAAAAATTACAAGGAACCGGCACTCCAAAACACCCTTTGTTACACATAAAAGAAGGCATCATACACACCCTTGAAAAATTATGATTGATGGCCTGCTGGTGACCATCTAAAACATTAGGGGCGAGGGCCTGCTGCAGCATTGATGACTCTAGATAACCTCTGGGCAATTGCTCATCCCGGTGATGGCGACTATGCATTCAGATGTCTGCCCTATCAACTTTCGATGTTCTTTTCTGTGTCTACCATGGTGATCACGGGTAACGGGGAATCAGGGTTCGATGCTGGAGAGGAGGCCTGAGAAACATCCAAGGGTGGTCAATGGCTGAAATCTGATTGGCTGTTGAGGGTTGGACAAGTTATTAAAGAAGAAGCATCCAAGGAAGGCAGCAGGCGCGCGGCAATTACCCACTCCCGACTCTTAAGAGGCCCTGTTATTGGAATGAGTACACTTTCCGTTAACGAGGATCTATTAGCGGGCAAGTCTGGTGCCAGCAGACGACTTGCTCCCGGCCTCCACAACGTTCCCCCAGTGTGCCGTCATGGTGAGGATTGTGTTAACCAGACTCTTGGCTACTGAGACTGGACTTGTAGGTGAGGGCCTGCTGCCACTTTGTTGAATCTAGATAACTTCTAGGCAATCGCACGTCCCAGTGATGGCGACAATCCATTTGGATGTCTGCCCTATTAACTTTGGAGCAATTTTTCAACAAGGACCTTCTGGTATAGCACCGTTTTGCTTGTCCTCTCTACCAGAAGAATGAGAGATGAGAAGTTCTCTTTGTAGCGGGGGTCGAGAAAGGTGAACAACCAGTAATCTGTATTGTCTAAAATGCTTATAACGTGCGGGTCGTGAGAAAGGCTGACCCTGTAAAACATTATATGCGAGGGCCTGCATGTGAGCTGACCCTGTAAAACTTTATATGCGAGAGCCTGCAGGAGAGCTGACCCTGTAAAACATTGTATGTGAGGGCCTGCAGGTGAGCTGACCCTGTAAAACATTATATGCGAGGGCCTGCAGGTGAGCTGACCCTGTGAAACATTATATGCGAGGGCCTGCAGGTGAGCTGACTCTGTAAAACATTATATGCGAGCGCGTGCAGGTCAACTGATCCTGTAAAACATTATATGCGAGTGCTTAAATGCGATGAATTAGCATGTTGATATGATGGAAGATTTAATTATATATCCTTTTTTGTGGTGGAAGGGGTGCATGGGAATACAGTGTATTGAGTACATTAAACAACACATTTAAAGTGCCTTTGTTCATCCGCTTTCCACTGGTGGAGTCGAGAAGTCAGGGGCAATCCAGGCCTTGTTCATTTTTATAAGATTCAACCTGTCAGCATTTTCAGTTGACAGGCGGATACGCTTATCTGTTATAATACCACCAGCAGCACTCAATACCCGCTCAGACAAAACGTTGGCAGCAGAGCAGGCCAGCACCTCCAAGGTGTAAAGCGCCAGTTCGTGTCCAGCTTGAATACCCAATAGTTGTAAGGCACTGAGGGATCACTGGGGACACTGACACGGTCTGCTACTCACTCCTTCACCTTCTTCCAAAACTTTTCCCTCCTTGTAACATTAGGCCGTGCATCAGGGTGAGGGTGTTGGTGGGGTGTCATGAAACTGTCCCAGGCTTTGGAGAGTGTTCTTTGGAGAGTGTTGCCCTGCCTCTGTTGGAACTGCTGTGTGTTCCCCTTGTCTCCCCTCCTCGGTTGCCCAAAGAAGTACAGACTCTGCTGCCAGTGTTGTCAGATGGAAATTTTTGGAGCAATTTTTTTAGCAAGGACCTTCTGGTATTGCACCATTTTGCTCATCCTCTCCACCTGAGGAATGAGAGATGAGAAGTTCTTTTTGTAGCGAGGGTCGAGAAGGCTGAACACCCTGTAATTTGTGTTGCATAAAATGCGTATAACGAGCGGGTCACAGGAAAGGCAGCCTTACATGAAGTCAGCCACGTGTGCCAGTGTACCAACAAGCAAGACTTTGCTGTCGTGATCAGGAGGATCACTCTCAATCTGCTCATCCTTTTCTTCCTTTTCTTCCTTTTCTACCCACCCACACTGAACAGATGGAATTAAACTTCCATGGATACTACCCTCTGTAGCGGAGGCAACCGTCCCCTACTCATCCTCCTCTTCATCGTCCAATTTGCGCTAAGAAGATGGACAAAGGGTGGTTTGGCTATCACCCTGTGTAATGTCTTCTTCCACATGCAAAGTGTCGTCTTTAATTGTGAGCAGCGAGCGTTTGAGTAGACAGAGAAGTGGGATGGTTATCCTGATAATAGCGTTATCGCCGCTCACCGTCTGTGTTGATTCCTTAAAGTTTCTTAAAACGTCACCGAGGTCAGACATCCATGCCCACTCCTCGCTTCTGATTAGCGGAAACTGACTGGAAAGGCAACAACCATGTTGCAGCTGGTTTTCCACTACTGCCCTCTGCTGATCACAAAGCCTGGCCAACATGTGGAACGTGGAGTTCCAGCGATGCTCACACAACAGCCGGTGAGTTGGCAAGTAAAAGCGCTGCTGCGTTGACAGACCGGCTGAAGCTGTTGATGACTTGCGGAAATGTGCACACATGAGGCGCACCTTCACCAGTAGTTTAGGCAAATTTGGGTAAGTTTTGAGAAACTGCTGAACCATTAAGTTTAAGACATGGGCTAAGCATGGGATGTGTGTGAGCTTGCCTAGCTCCAAAGCCGCCACCAAGTTGCGGCCATTATCACACACAACCATGCCTGGTTGTAGGTTGAGTGGTGAGAGCCACAGTTCAGACTGGTCTCTTATCCCCTGCAACAGCTCTGCGGCGGTGTGCTGTTTGTCCCCTAAGCATATCAGCTTCAGCATGGCCTGTTCACGCTTCCCCACTGCAGTGCTACACTGCTTCCAGCTACCGGCTGATGGCTTACTGGTGCTGCATGCGGATGATTCGGAGGTGGAAGTGGAGGATGAGGCGGAGGAGGAGAAGTGTGGTTTGGAGCCACTAACATAGGTGCTGGCGGAAACCCTGATGGGATTAGGGCCTGCATTCCTCGGCGTCGGTAGCACCTGTGCCATCCAATGGTACGACTGGTCCCCTGCCTCCAGAATGTTAACCCAGTGTGCCATCAGGGAAATGTAGCGTCCCTGCCCAAATGCACTTATCCATGTGTCCGTGGTTAAGTGGACCTTCCCAGTTACTGTGTTGGTCAGGGCACGTGTGACACTTCGGGACACATGTTGGTGTAAGGCGGGCACAACACACCTTGAAAAATAGTGGCGGCTGGGGACAGAGTACCGCGGGATGGCCGCCGACATCAGGCTGTGGAAGGCCTCAGTGTCTACAAGCCCAAATGGAAACATTTCCAGGGCCAGTAATTTTGAAAGGTGCTCATTTAGCGCTATGGCCTGTGGGTGAGTGGCTGGGTATTTGCTCTTGCTTTTAAATGCTTTGGGTAAAGACATTTGGACGCTGCACTTGAACTGGTAAGTGGATGTGGTTGCTGATGGTGCTTGCAAAGGTACAGGTGCAGGGCAGGAGGCATCCTCGCCTGTGCCTTCAACAGGCGATTGGCCTGCACATACCATAGGAGAAGAGGCGGCAGTGGGATGACCCGCAGACACAGATTGTGGACCTATGTGTTTGTCCCACTTATTACGGTGCTTGGATGCCATGTGGCAGATCATACTGGTGGTGGTGAGTTTGCTAGTGTTCACGCCCCGGCTCATTTTGGTGTGGCACAGGTTGCAAACTATTATTCTTTTGTCGTCCGCACTTTACTCAAAAAAGCGCCATACTGTGGAACACCTACCCCTTGGCAAGGGAGATTTACGCAAGGGGTGCTCCGCGGAACAGTTGCGGGCCTGTGTGATGTGGTCCGCCTTCTCCCTTTTGCCACTCCACTGCCTTTTACAGCCTGTTGCGGTGCTGCAGATCCCTCCCCCTCTGTACTGCTCAGGGGCACTGCCTCTGCTTGAACCATCAGCATCACTGCCACTTCCCTGTCCCTTACTGCTGACCTTCTTCATATTAAATGTTATAAGCACGCTTGGCACACAAAATGTGGCATGGATGTCACAGTTCACAGCAAGCACAGTATATGGAAAAAGTATGGAAAAAGTAAAATAGATTTCACTTATTTTTTTCCTATCTCTGGCCCTGACACACAGAATGTATTGGACAGATGTCACAAGCCACTGCAGACACCCTTTATAGAAAATGTTTTGAAAAGGAAGGAAAAAATATAGTAATTTTCACTTATATTTTTCCTATGTCTGGCCCTGACACACAGAAGGTATTGGACAGATGTCACAAGTCACTGCAGACACCCTCTATAGAAAAAGTATTGAAAATGATGGGGAAAAAATTATGGCTATATTATATTGCTGCCAGCCTGCCACCATACACAATAGTCCTTAAGAGGACTTTTGGGTCTTTGAAACGTTTTTCTACTAAATAGATTGTGATTACAGTCACTACACTCTCTGTCCCTTCCTCTCTCCCTGACAACAAATTATTATTATTATTTATTATTAAAGCGCCATTCATTCCATAGCACTGTACATATGAAAAGGGGTATACAGACAATTGCACTAATCATAAACAAGATGAGTTACAAACTGGTACAGAAGGAGAGAGGGCCCTGCCCGCGAGGGCTTACAATCTGGTATAGGAGAAGGACACAGTAGGTGAGGGTGAAGCTGGTCATGGCGCCATATCTTCTATCTGTCTATCTATCTATCTATCTGCACCTAGACCGTGTGACTGATGAACATGACATCACTGGCAGAAAATTCGCAACATCAAGACTTCCCTATCAACATCAAGACTAAAAACTGACTATCCCTTTCTTGTGTGCCGCTGCAGAAGTAATGTTGTGCTGTGGATTTCCTGTATGAGAATCTCTCCAATTCAATGGGAAACTGATTCTTCGGGGAAAACGCTGGAAAATCTGCAACATTTAATGACTTCACAATAACAAAATGAAAATGAACCAATTATCTATCATCTATCTAGTTGTATCTATCTATCTATCTATCTATCATCTATCTACCATATGTAATGTCTATCTATCTCATATCTATCTATCTATCTATCTATCTACGAAGGGCGATCCCTCAAGCCCCAAAATACGAAAATAAAGAAACTCTGCGGCACTTCCGTAAATGTGTGTTTATTCACCCGGTATCATGCAACGTTTCAGGCCTCTCAGTGGGACTATTCTCAAGCAGTGTGTAATGACCGGCGTCACGCACAGGGAGGGAAAAGGGAAAGCCCTGCCCAAGGGAGAGGGAAAGGTGGTGACCCCTGACTCACCTTGCGGCTGGCACCTGACTGCCCTGACGTCCCTAGACGGGTTCCTCACCCATGCGGCGATCACGTGCCTAAACCCTGGCTTTCCCTAAAATGAGCCCTAGATAGTGAACGGGCCGGTGGGATCGCTAGTCCGCACCACTGACACTAAGAGGGAAACACCAGGGAGAGGACAGACAATACAGACAAACACATAAACCCAGGTGGGCGACCACAGCAGACCACAAAGGTCCAACAGGGATCCGGAGGGAAACGTTCTGAACCAACAACTAGAGAACGCAGCAACTCAGCTCCAGTGGGTCAGTATAGAAGTCCAGGCAGGAAGCTCTATATCTGGCAACCAGAGAAGTGTGAGAGGGGAATATAAGGAGGTTGGGAGTGCTGGACAAGGAACAGCTGAGGAGAAGGAGCTACGGATCCCTGAGTGAGCCAAAAAGGGTTGCAAAGCAAACCCAGAAAGCTACCATGAGGAAACAGCCCTATCTTTCATAGAGCGCGCAGCCAACCGCTGCGACTTCCTGACCCCGGGTATAACGGAGTCAGGCGTGGGTCTTGACACCCTCGTGACACAGTGGTTACAAAGTAATGGTGCTCAATACACATATAAATAGTGACCCCATCATTATTAGGCAATTAAAATAATTAATAATTATACAATAATTATCACAATAAACAGTGATAAAAATGGCAAACATTGTGTTGCATTAAAACAAATGCTGACCATGAACAATTCATTGACATACACCAATGTTTTTTTACATTCATACAAGTTATTATGTGCAAATAATGTGATAAAATATACAATTCAATATTAATAAGATGATTAAAAACACCTGTATAACTAGCTATCTATGTATCTATCCATTATCTAGTATCTATCAATCTATTATCTATCTATTATTTGTCTACCCGCAATATGATGTAATAAGTCCTATTATATGTACAGATCTCATTCATTATCTCTCTCTCTGTTATCACTTACCTGGCTGTGAATGTAAGTCAGACCCCAGCGGTTGAGGTTTTTGGAGATGACAGGTGTGTGCCTTGCTCCGCTGTCAGGCTGCTTTACTTTGCCCCTTTCCTGTCTGTATTTATAGTGCATCTCCCTGTGGAAATTGACTGACACAATGGCCACTTCGTATAGCTTGAGGAATGTGTCATTGTCATTGTGTGACTGATGTCTACCCGCTGATTTTACATAGTTACATATTTCAGTTGAAAAAAAGACACAAGTCTATCAAGTTCAACCAATTAGAAGGTGGAGACGTGAAGGAAAGTGAAACCCAGACTTTTACACATTTGCATAAGCATTAATGTTATTTCATTTAAGCATTTTTTTTTAACTGTTCACTGTTCCTACTGTGACCACGTCCTGAGGAAGTTTACTCCACAGATTCACATTTCTTACAGAAGCTTTGGTGCCTCTGGAGACTGAACTTTTTCTTCTCCAGTCGGAGGCAGTGCCCCCTTGTCTTTTGAGGGGATTTTACATGGAACAGTTTTTCACCATATTTTTTGTATGGCCCATTTATATATTTGTATAGGTTAATCATGTCCCCCCTTAGACGTCTCTTCTCAAGACTAAATAAATGTATTTCTTTTAATTTTTCCTAATAACTAAGACCCTTCATGCCCCTTATCAGTTTAGTCGCTCTACTTTGTACTCTCTCCAGCTCCAGAGCATCCTTTAAATGGACTGGTGCCCAGAACTAGACTGCATATTCCAGGCGAGGCCGCACCAAAGCTTTGTCCCTACAAATAATACAGAGGGGGAATTATATAAATCTGAGACTCTTAGTCAATACATTTTGATCAAAACACATCTGTGCCCACCTACCCAGCTCCAAGGTGGTCTCAGTTACCTCTCTTTTTCCGTGATTTGTTTACTTGTCTTGAAGGAGTGGCACCTTCATGTGTGAATACGCTCCTATTCTGGGAGTAGCATTCAAGTTCACTTTTGCCCCACCTATCTAATAGGCGACCTTGATTAAGGTGGTACATGTAGGTGTGTGTGTCCCTCCTCTCACCGGCTGCTGATGCACATAGAGGTAACAAGGGGCAACACACTATATGTGCAGGGACTGCGCTCCTGAATATAAATTCATAATGGCATGGATAGGTTTAGCATAGGATCTACCTGAACTGAGACCACCTTGGCACGGGTAGGTGGGCACAGATGTGTTTTGATCAAAATGTATTGGCTAAGAGTCTCAGATTTTATTACAGTGAGGGCTTAGTCCATATGCTATGTTTGCATCTGATACTATAGTGCATTATTTTCTGTTACCTTCTCCATTAATCATTATCAGTGTTGAGCGCAAATATTCGAATTGCAAATTTTAATCTTGAATATCGGCACTTCCACAATTCGCGAATATGTACAATATACTGCTGTATATTAGTAATGACGAATATTCATCATTTTTTTCCATATGAACATGATTCCTCCCTGCTTCTTGCTTGTGGGCCAATGACTCATTGGCCCACAAGCAAGAAGCTGGGAGGAATAAAAGATAAAAAAAATACAACTATTCTAAAAAAATAAAATAGCACTATAGCACTATATTAGCTATATTGCTCTATATTCGTTTTTTTAGAATATTCGCTATATTGGTATATATTATATTTTTTTAGAATATAACGAATATTCTAAAAAAACGAATATATAGTAATTTAGTGCAGGACACTGATCCATCCCTACTTTTAGCTTGTGGGCAAATTTGTAGAATATACAATCTTCTACATATTCGCCCACAAGCTAAAACTCTTATAGGGCAAAAAATACGGTATTACTGTATATATATATATATATATATATATATATATATGTATTATGCTATCTCTATATTATTGTGGAAAGAAGAAATGATTAAGTATTAAAGGGGTTGTTCTGGGGAAATACATATTTTTTAATAGTCAGGATAAGTTAAAAATAAAAATATAAATGTTACTCACCTCATAATTCCCCCCTCCGCTGCCATACTGATATTCTTCTGCTCCATAATGCTCTGCAGTCTTGGTCCTGGGATGGCTTGAAACGCGGCAAAAGGCTGGAAATGCTGGTTCAGCTAATCACTGGCTAAAGCGGTTTAGCGCTGTGGACAGTGATTGGCTGAGCAAGGTCAAGCCTCCCTCCTCCAACAGTTGCACAATGAAGATAAACAACCACAAATCAACCATAATGACCAATTCAGGAGGGGTGGATCAGTGTCCGCCTGTGTACTGTTAAAAAAAGAAATAGGAATATTCGTCATTACGAATAGTGATGAGCGGCAGGGGCAATATTCGAATACGCGATATTTTGCAAATATTTTGTAGAATATTCTATATTCTTTTTTTTTTACTCAAAAATCGGTAAGGTAATGATCGCATAACATGCGAATATTACGCAATCAATACAGGCGTGGGTCAAAAACTAATATATGGCACTATAGAATATAGTGCTATATATTCGTTTTTAGAATATTCATGATTTTTTCCATCTGAACACACGATTCCTCCCTGCTTAAGTTGCCTGTGGGCCAATGACTCATTGGCCCACAAGCAAGAAGCAGGGAGGAATCATGTGTTCAGATGTAAAAAATGATGAATATTCGAAAAACTAATATACAGCACTATATTCTAAATATTCGCGAATTCTCGAAGTTGCGATATTCAAGATTAAAAATTTGCTTTTCGAATATTCGCGCTCAACACTAATTATGAATATATAGCACTATATCCATTGAATAAAGTGCCATATATTCGTAAAGGCGACTTTTTTTTTTTTTTACACAGTACACATCACAATGTAATAAATTCTATTTCAAGTCAACCAAAATGCTGCATTCGTTATGTGAGGACAATTTTACCGGCAGTTCTATGTAACTCCAAAACACATGGTGCCTTCAGAACAGACTTCAAACTCCGCTCTGCAGAATGACAGTGTAGGTGCTCCACTTTGCCTGTCAGCCACTTCCTTGTGAAGTCTGCCCCAGGCTGTGTGACACTACATCCCCCGGGTGTAGACAAGCCTTGCATTTAAAGGCTTATTCTGCAACATGACCTGCGATTGATGATCCAGGCTACGCACTGGAGGCAGCCACCGAGGACCCCGCCAGCACCCGGGTACCGCAGCTGAGTCTTCACTGATGGGAAGGTGAACTAATCCCAGCGGCTGAGCAGGAGACACTTCCACACCCTGGCCGAGGCAAGCTGGCTCATTACTGCCAACTGTGCTCAGACTGGCACAAGACAGATGGGTTCTGCTGTTGGCCAGAGCACAGTGTGTGTGCGGTGCTCATCATGTATCTGTGGGGAGAGCGGCGGTACCCATTCCTCCTCACAGACAAAAGGAGTATAAGAGAGCCGCTGCAAAACACTGCCACTCCTGATGTTACTGTCACGGGTAGGAAGATAGAGAAGAAGTGCACCCCCTGGACTGCCACCCTCACCCCTGTCCCTGCCTACTTGCACCACCCACCCTAGGTGACGGGGCGCAACTGGGCGACGGTCCCTGACCTGCATAAGTGCAAGCAGAAATCACAGAGACTGGGAGGGAAGCGAACAGCCAAACGAGAAGTAGCAACTGAGCAGACAGGGAGGTAGACAAACAAGGAACCCAGAAATTGGAAGGGCAAGGCGGGTCAACTAACCAAGGTCAGTCCGAGAGGTCACGTCAGAACAAGGGAGTAGGTAGAGACAAATCCGAGGTCAAAATCCGGGAGGTAGTTTCAAGGTCAAAGGAGCAGGCAGAGTGTCAGGAAACAATTCAAGGGTCAATACCAGAGGTCAGACAAGATATGAATAATAATAATAATACGCAGCCCAAGAGACGAAAATCACAGGCAACCAGCAGGTTGCCTGTTTAAATAGTAAAGGGAAGGGGTCATGTGATGTGGCCAGCGTCACATAATCCCTCCTCCCTGACAGTAGCCGAGCGCTGAGTGCCTAGCTCTGCGCTCAGCCCCACCTAATCCCTATGGTGACGGGGAACGCAGGCCACTGCAGCAGGATGAGTGCGGCCGGACGTACCGCGTCCCCCGTCACCATGACAACCGGGATGCTGAAGACAGGAGAGCGCAGCCGGATGTCGCAAATGTCCTGGACGCGGCGAGATTGGGCACTGTCAGCGGCACAGGGGACGGGAAGCCCACCTCTCGTGACAGTACCCCCACTCAACGAGGGGCCTCAGGACCCAGCAATCGCGGACAAGGTTTCTCAGGGTGTTCACAGTGAAATTTAGCAATTAACCTGGAAGCATGCATCCTAGACTTAGGTACCCAGGACCTCTCCTCAGGTCCAAAACCTTTCCAGTGGACCAGGTATTGAAAGGAATTTTCTAACCTTTCTGACATCTATGATTCTAGAGATGATGAATTCCTCCTGACCCTCAACCTCCACAGGTGGAGGAGGTTTCTTAAATTGAACCACTGGTGACACATATCTCTTAAGTAACTACTTATGAATCACATCATGTATTAATAGAAGGGAGTCGGGTAGTTTAAGTCTAAAAGACACTGGGTTAATAACCTCAATAATATTGTATGGTCCAATGAAACGGAGGGAGAATTTCCTAGAACACTGTTTCAAAGAAAGATTCTTAGTCGACAACCACACCTTATTGCCGAGTACAAAATTTACCCCCTTAGAACGTCTTTTATTGGCATGTTTACACTGAGTCTCCTGGGCCTTTTCCAGGTTCGCTTGAACCTGTGCCCAGACTGTGCACAGTCTAGAGGTAAAAGAATCTGCCTGCGGGTTGAGTGAGAATAAGCAGGGATTAGAGCTAAAGCGAGGATGCAAACCACTGTTACAAAAAAAAGGAGATACCCCCGTGGAAGAATTAACCCGATTTTTGATGGCGAACTCTGCCAACGGGAGGTATTTCACCCATAAAAGTTGATTGTGCGATACATAGCACCTTAGAAAAAGCTCCACTGTCTGATTTAACCGTTCCATCTGCCCATTGGTCTGTGGATGAAAAGCAGACGAAAAGGATAAAGAGATGAGCATCTTTGACAAAAAGCCCTCCAGAAACCAGAAACAAACTGAACGCCTCTGAGACGGTATTTTCAGGGACACCATGCAGACGTACCACATGTTCAATAAACAAGGATGCTAAGGTCAGGGAGCTTACTTAAGGGAACAAAATGCACCATCTTGCTAAAACGGTCAACCACTACCCAAATGTAATGACCGGCAACACGCACAGGGAGGAAAACAGGGAAAGCCCTGCCCAAGGGAGAGGGAAAGGTGGTGACCCCTAACTCACCTTGCAGCTGGCACCTGACTGCCCTGACGTCCCTAGACGGGTTCCTCACCCGTGCGGCGATCACGTGCCTAAACCCTGGCTTTCCCTGAAATGAGCCCTAGATAATGAACGGGCCGGTGGGATCGCTAGTCCTCACCACTGCACTAAGAGGGAAACACCAGGGAGAGGACAGACAAACACAGACAAACACAAACACCCAGGTGGACGGCAACAATTGTCCACAAAGGTCCAACAGGGATCCGGAGGGTAGCGTTCTAAGGCAACACTCAGAGAACGCAGCAACACAGCTCCAGTGGGTCAGAATAGATGTCCAGGCAGGAAGCTCTATATCTGGCAACCAGAGAAGTGTGAGAGGGGAATATAAGGAGGATTGGGAGTGCTGGACAAGGAACAGCTGAGAGAAGGAGCTACGGATCCCTGAGTGAGCCAAAAGGGTTTGTAAAGCAAACCCAGAAAGCTACAATAAGGAAACTTCCCTATCTGACATAGAGCGTGCAGCCAACCGCTGCGACCTCCTGACCCCGGGTACAACGGAGTCAGGCGTGGCTCTTGACACCCTCGTGACAGTACCCCCCTCTCTACGAAGGGCCTCCGGACACTCAGGACCAGGTCTCTCAGGATGAGAGGCATGAAAAATCTGAACTAGCCTGTCGGCGTTTACCTCAGACGCAGGAACCCACATTCTTTCCTCGGGACCGTAACCTCTCCAGTGCACCAGATATTGAAGAGAGCGGCGGACCCGACGAGAATTAACAATTTTGGATATCTGAAATTCCAAACTACCATCCACGACAACAGGAGGGGGTGGCAGCGGTGACGGTTCTAGAGGTGGAACATATTTTTTGAGTAACGACTTATGAAAGACATTATGGATTTTAAAAGTCTGAGGTAACTCCAGGCGAAAAGCCACGGGGTTGATGATGGCTACAATCTTGTAAGGACCAATAAACCTAGGACCCAGTTTCCAAGAGGGAACCTTCAACTTGATATTCCTAGTAGACAACCACACATAGTCATTCACTCCTAGGTCCGGACCTGGCGACCGTCTCTTATCAGCCATGCATTTGTATTTACCTCCCATATTTTTCAAGTTAGCTTGCACCTTCTGCCATACTGATGAAAGAGATGACGAAAACCGTTCCTCTTCGGGAACCCCAGAAGACCCCCCCTCTTTGAAAGTACAGAATTGGGGATGAAAACCATATGCACCAAGAAATGGTGACTTGCCAGTGGATTCCTGACGGCGATTATTTATGGCAAACTCAGCTAACGGTAAATATGACGACCACAACTCTTGGTTTTCAGACACAAAACATCTTAGATATGTCTCCAGGTTTTGGTTGGTACGCTCAGTCTGTCCATTCGACTGAGGATGGAAAGCTGAGGAAAAGGACAAGTGAACCCCCAAACGGGAACAAAAAGCTTTCCAAAATTTAGAAATAAACTGGGTTCCCCGATCCGAAACAACATCGGAGGGGACCCCGTGAAGCTTCACGATCTCACTGACGAATACCTGAGCAAGAGTTTTAGCATTAGGTAGTGCGGGTAACGCAATAAAGTGTGCCATTTTGCTAAACCTGTCCACTACAACCAAAATCACTGTTTTACCCGCAGACAAAGGTAAGTCAGTGATAAAATCCATAGACAGATGTGTCCATGGTCTATTGGGAATGACGAGTGGTAATAGAGACCCTGCAGGACGTGTATGTGAAACTTTTGCGCGCGCACAGGTAGAACAAGAAGACACAAAATCCAATACATCCTGACGCAACCTTGGCCACCAAAAACGACGAGACAATAGCTCTAAGGTTGCTTTACTACCCGGGTGCCCAGCAAGTGCCGAATTATGATGTTCCTTTAATAATTCGAGACGTAGGTTCAACGGTACAAACAATTTCTCTGAGGGGCAAGAGACCGGGGCGTCCCCCTGGGCCTCTAACACCTTCCCCTCCAAAGCAGAGTGTACCGCAGAGACAACCACTCCTCTTTGTAGAATGGGTACCGGATCACTCACATTACCCCCTCCAGGGAAACAACGAGATAGTGCATCAGCCTTGGTAATCTTTACCCCAGGACGATAGGTAATCACAAAGTTAAACCTGGTAAAAAATAGCGACCACCTAGCCTGTCTAGGGGTGAGACGCTTAGCTGATTCGAGGTACAGCAGATTTTTGTGGTCCGTAAACACAGTGACGGGGTGGACTGCCCCCTCTAAAAAGTGACGCCACTCCTCAAACGCAAGTTTAATAGCTAACAGTTCCCTATTGCCAATATCGTAGTTCTGTTCTGCTGCAGATAGTTTTTTAGAAAAGAAAGCACAAGGACGCCATTTGCCAGGAGACGGACCCTGAGACAGTACAGCCCCCACTCCCACCTCTGATGCATCGACTTCAACAATAAAAGGCTGAGAGACATCAGGTTGGACTAGTACAGGTGCTGAGGTAAACCTCTCTTTTAGAGAGGAAAAAGCAACTTTAGCGGCGTCAGACCATTTAGAAAAATCAGTCCCCTTCCTAGTCATGTCAGTAAGGGGTTTTACGATCACCGAATAATTTTTAATGAATTTCCTATAGAAATTCGCGAAGCCCAAGAACCGTTGTAGTGCTTTGAGGTTCTCAGGAAGATCCCAATCCAAAATTGCCTGGACCTTCCTAGGATCCATACGGAAACCTGACGCAGATAAATAATAACCTAGGAATTGTATCTCCTGAACGGCAAAAACACATTTTTCAATTTTAGCATATAATTCATTCGTCCGTAGGACCTGTAGTACTTGTCTGACATGCTCCTCATGTGTTCTCAGATCAGACGAATAAATTAAGATATCATCTAGGTATATTACCACAAACCTGCCGATTAGATGACTAAAAATGTCATTAACGAAATGTTGAAAGACGGCAGGAGCATTGGTCAGGCCGAAAGGCATAACTAGATTTTCATAATGCCCCTCAGGGGTGTTAAAAGCTGTTTTCCACTCATCCCCCTCTTTAATACGAATCAGATTGTAGGCCCCCCTAAGATCGAGTTTGGAGAACCACCTAGCACCCGCAATCTGGTTAAACAGGTCAGGAATGAGAGGAAGAGGGTATGGGTCTCGGATGGTTATCCGATTTAATTCACGAAAATCTAGGCAAGGACGCAGGCCCCCATCTTTCTTTTTAACAAAGAAAAACCCTGCAGCCACGGGTGAAGAAGAGGGTCTGATGTGTCCCTTAGCCAAACTCTCGGAGATATAATCCTTCATGGCTTGTCTCTCTGGACCTGAAAGATTATATAACCTGGTCTTGGGTAATTTTGCGCCGGGAATAAAGTTAACCGGGCAATCATAAGGACGATGAGGTGGTAACTTCTGACAACCCTTTTCAGAAAAAACGTCCTCAAAGTCCGAAACAAATGTAGGTAGGGTAGTTATGGAGGCGACTAAGCAATTGCTATTTAAGCAATTTTCTCTGCACGGCTCACTCCACTCCAATATCTCCCTGGCCTGCCAATCCACCACTGGATTGTGCGCTACCAACCAGGGAAGACCCAGCACTACCGGAGCGGGAAGCCCCTCCAGAACAAAACATGAGAGCATCTCGTTATGGTGGTCCCCTACCCGAAGGTGTAAATTATGAACGATGTGGGTGAGGTTTCTCTGAGACAGAGGAGCAGAATCTATAGCAAATATGGGAATAGGTCTCTGTAGTGTACAGAGAGACAAACCCATAGTGCGGGCAAAATGGGCATCTATCAAATTTACCCCTGCTCCACTGTCTAGAAAGAAAGAAATAGTCTCTGTCTTATCACCAAAAACAATAACCGCTGGCAACACAAATTGCGATGTACGTATGGAGGAAACGTATACCCCCCGGCTGACATCCTCCACACAGCCTGGGGTTAGTAGTTTTCCGACGTTTTTTTGTTTCTGAGGAAAGAAGGACAGACATTAATGAAATGACCCCTGTCCCCACAAAAAAAACAACCCCCACGCCTACGGCGAACCTCAGGAGGACGGACCTGACGAGTAGTTCCTCCTAGCTGCATAGGCTCGTCTAAGTCCGTACAGACTAACTGCTGCTTGGGAGGGGTTACCAATGGCTCCGGTTTTTTCAACCTGTCCCTAAGGCGTCTATCTATACGGATAGAAAGGGACATAACTGCATCAAGGGAAAAGGGGGTCTCATACAATGCAAGCGCATCCTTAACCCTTTCGGATAACCCAGAGCAGAACTGACTCCTGAGAGCCGGGTCGTTCCATTGGGTATCCGTAGCCCACCTACGGAAGTCAGAGCAATACTCCTCTACCGGCCGCTCTCCTTGTAGGAGTCTCCGTAATTTTGATTCAGCCAGTGCGACTCGGTCAGGGTCGTCATATATGAGACCCAAGGCCCCGAAAAACTCATCCACTGACCGAAGAGCCTGGGAATCAGTAGGTAAAGAGAACGCCCAGGACTGCGGGTCCCCCTGCAGCAGGGAAATAACAACACCCACCCGCTGTTCTTCATTACCAGAGGAGTAAGGACGCAGTTTAAAGTATAGTTTACAGGCCTCATGAAAAGTCAAAAACTTGTCCCTTCCCCCAGAAAATCTGTCAGGGAGAGGGACCTTGGGTTCCGCAACAACCTGGTTACCAGTAGCAACCGCTGGGCTTGCGGTCTGTTGTAATTGCTGCTGTTGCTGGAGGACTGACGCCTTCAATCCTGCCACCTCCAAAGACAGGCCATGAAATTGTTCGGACAGAGCAGCAATTGGATCCATACTGGATTCTAAGTAGATAAAAAAAAAAAAAAAAAATGTTAAATTTTTTTTTTTTTTTTTTTTACCTACACAAAAATAAGGGCCAGATATAATGTAGTGACCGGCAACACGCACAGGGAGGAAAACAGGGAAAGCCCTGCCCAAGGGAGAGGGAAAGGTGGTGACCCCTAACTCACCTTGCAGCTGGCACCTGACTGCCCTGACGTCCCTAGACGGGTTCCTCACCCGTGCGGCGATCACGTGCCTAAACCCTGGCTTTCCCTGAAATGAGCCCTAGATAATGAACGGGCCGGTGGGATCGCTAGTCCTCACCACTGCACTAAGAGGGAAACACCAGGGAGAGGACAGACAAACACAGACAAACACAAACACCCAGGTGGACGGCAACAATTGTCCACAAAGGTCCAACAGGGATCCGGAGGGTAGCGTTCTAAGGCAACACTCAGAGAACGCAGCAACACAGCTCCAGTGGGTTAGAATAGATGTCCAGGCAGGAAGCTCTATATCTGGCAACCAGAGAAGTGTGAGAGGGGAATATAAGGAGGATTGGGAGTGCTGGACAAGGAACAGCTGAGAGAAGGAGCTACGGATCCCTGAGTGAGCCAAAAGGGTTTGTAAAGCAAACCCAGAAAGCTACAATAAGGAAACTTCCCTATCTGACATAGAGCGTGCAGCCAACCGCTGCGACCTCCTGACCCCGGGTACAACGGAGTCAGGCGTGGCTCTTGACACCCTCGTGACACCAAACCACTGACTTCCCCTCAGAGGGGGGCAGGTCAGAAATAAAATCCATGGCAATGTGAGACCATGGTTTGCAGGGAATGGGTAGTGGTTGTAGTTTACCGGCGGGATGTGTTCTCGGGGTCTTATATCTGGCACATACAGTACAGACCAAAAGTTTGGACACACCTTCTCATTCAAAGAGTTTTCTTTATTTTCATGACTATGAAGGCTTTAAAACTATGAATTAACACATATAGTTAAGGCTGCGTGCAGCCTGTATTTGTGGTTGGGGCCGAGGTCACCCCTTTTAAACCCCGCTCCTGTTCATTCCACGGCACGTACGCCGTTTCTACCCTTGTGCATTGTGGCCTACGTCACGTCCGGTAAGCTCACTAGCAAGGTAAGTTATGGCGCGCGGTATCCCGGCGCATGGGTTTTCCTCCCCTCGTTCTTACCCGGCTCACCCCTCCCTTACCCGGCTCACCCCCCTCCCTTGTTCTCTGGGGCCCACGCTCCCTCCGGGCTCCGTCCTCGGCACCTCCAGGTCCTCTGCCGCCGACTCCTGCTGGTCCGTCCCCTCGTGAGAGGGCGGTCACGTGATCACCTCCCTCTCCTCTGGGCTCGGCGGTAGGTGCCTCGCGCTCCCTCCACTATGCTTCCCCCTGGGCGCAGACTATTAGGGCATGGGAGTTAATGTGTGCATGCCTCATGGGCCTATAGAGGCAGTGTAAGTACTGTGGAGTCTGTGCCCGCCCGGGATAGTGGAGCAGCAGCAGGCACAGTGCCTCTGTTAAAGGGATATGGTCTTTGTTACAAGTTAAAAAAAAAAAAAGCATCCACGGATATCTGCTTCCACACAGACACTGTCAAGTTACTGGTCCTTCCAGCCACATATTCCAGCACAATCGTGTGGCCAGTAGGTCCTGGTATAGTGCAATTGGCACTGGGCCATTCAGCATCGTGTAACTCACACCGTTCTGCATATTTTCCCAGCTATGATACTCCGCCATTGTAGGGCTCCATATCTGACCTCGCCCGGCGAGCCTCCGGTCTCAGTTAAGAAGTTAAGATTAATAGCTCATAATTGTGTTTTTTCCTCAGGTTCCTTTTAGCGTTCGTGGCTTCTGTCGTTTTCTTGACCTTCCGACATCTCAGGTTTAGGTATTGGGATTGGATTCGTACGCCTATTACATAGTTAAAAAAAAAAAAAAGTATTTTTCCCACAGGCTCTTCTAAGGGTTCCTGTCAGTCAACCAAGTGGATTACTTAGGCCTGGGTGTCTTCTCAGGTAGGTATTCTAGCGCTGTACTCCGCATTCCTGCAGTTCCACCCGCTACACTAGGGTCCCTGGGTGACAAGCTATCCACCACAATTGAATCCTTCTGGTCCTTTGCACTTCTTTCTTTCGCTACTGCTCTATGGCTCACGGGTCAGGCCTCTGTTTAAAAAAAACAAAAACAAAAACAAACAAAAAAGATTATAGTTGCCTGGTTCCAACCTGAGGCGTCCAGGTCTCACTCTTTCTCCTTTAATGCACAGGGCATACGGGTTCCTATGGTTCTTGGCCTGAAGCGTTCAGGTCTCACTGTTGTCTCCCTTACCTGAGGCGTTCAGGTGACGTATCTGTCCTTCTTAGCCTGAAGCGTTCAGGTGTCTTCCCTGTCCTTCTTAGCCTAAAGCGTTCAGGTGTCCTCCTTGTCCTCCTTAGCCTGAAGCGTTCAGGTGTCTTCCTTGTCCTTCTTAGCCTGAAGCGTTCAGGGGTCTTCCTTGTCCTTCTTAGCCTGAAGCGTTCAGGTGTCTTCCCTGTCCGTCTTAGCCTGAAGCGTTCAGGTGTCTTCCCTGTCCTTCCTAGCCTTAAGCGTTCAGGTGACGTTGCTATCCTTTAGCCTGAAGCGTTCAGGTGACGTAGCTCACCTCCTTAGCCTGAAGCGTTCAGGTCAACCCTCTCTACTCGGCCTGAAGCGTCCAGGTCTCTTTCTCGCTGCTGCGACTATGACTCCTCCTCCTTGCACCCTAGTCGCTCTTCTGCACCTTACTTTCCTCCCTGGCTGTGTATCCGCTTGGCTCACGGGAGCCTCTAGTAGTTTCCTGCCTTACTCATCCAAGCGTCACTTCTGCTTCTCATTTCAAACCAGCACGTCGGTGCGACCTTCCCAGCTGGTTTTTGTTAATCCTGCCCCCGCATAACACATTTACGTCGGCTCCTAACATTTCCAGTCCCCAGGGCGAATCGGGTCTCATCTGTCAAGCCTCAAGCTGTAAGGCCAGGGTATCGGGTCCATAGCCACAGGTATGTTCTCAATTACGATTGCTCATGGGCTTAGTGAATGCGGAACACGGTCCTCGTGACCTCTCCAGCTGCCATGTTTTGTCTTTAATTTCAGGTCCAACGTAAGGTGACCACAAGGTCTTCCAAGCCATGTCTCAGGTGTCGGACGTAGACGGGTCTCTGGCCAAGGCGGGCCAGAATCCCTCAGGAGATGGACTGTACCAAGGCTCGTAGGGGAGTTGAACAGAAGGGGCATCAGGCATCCAGCGTCGGCAAGAAAAGCCGAACTATACAGGCTGTTAATGTCGGAACCCGGTCCTTCAGAATGGGAAGATTAATCCCCATCCATTAAGAAGTCTCTGGTGCAGTTGCAGGCCACCATAGATTCCCTCGCCTCATCCGTGGCTGACATCAGGGCCAGGGTGGTGGACTTGGAATCCAGAACCCACACGACATCCCAGGCGGTGGTTCCAATCACCGACCCCTCTTTGTACCAGCTACCGGCACCAGGTACAGCTCCGGCAGTTCCAGTGATCGCCCCAGCACACTTCGTGCCTGACAATATAAAAAAAGACACCTTGGCAGGAAAGGATGTCAACCTGGCTTCCATCCTTATAGCATTGCATGATGCTGCCGACAACAAGACCTTTGATTGCGGGGAAGTCTCGGTTGTTCTCAGGGCCAAGGATGCCCGACTTAACTGCAAGCTATCCGTCCCGGAATTCGTTTTGGCCTTTAGCCTGTATAGGGACGTGATCTGCTCCGCCTACCCGTCGCGGAGGGAGGAGCTGGATACGTATCTGTACAGGGTCACTGATCTTGGGCACAAGTACGGCGGCACGGCCTTCTACGATTACCACCGCTCCTTCTCAGCCAAGGCTGCCGCTGCGCTGACTCAATTTCAGTTTACCATTTACTGGGCCATTCTTGATATGGAGTTGTTCTGCCGGCATTTTGCCGGCCTCCGGGCTCCCTCCTGTTCGACTTGCCAGTCGATCTTCCATTCCACTGAGTGGTGTCCCCAAGCAGCCACTGCCCAACCAGATAGGGTCTCACGCAGCCCCTCCTCCACAGACAATTTAGGTAGACCCATTGTCTATCTTGGCAACAGCCAAGTCTGTAAAAACTTCAACTTTGGCACTTGTCTCTTTAGTGGCTGCAGGGCCCTGCACATTTGCACTATTTGCTTCAGGGCTCACCCTAGGTCCACGTGTCCGAAAAGATTTTCCAAACAGGCGAGACTAGCCGACTCTAATATTGGTCTCCTGGCTTTTCTGTTGCGGGAACATCCGGTTCTGGGATTTGTGGACTCCTTGATTTCCGGGCTCTCCTTTGGCTTTGACACTGGGATGGTGGCGCTCCCCCACTCTAATTGGGAGTGCGACAATCTTCAGTCGGCCAGGTCGGAACCCGCCGCTGTTCAGGAGCTCCTGAACTCGGAGGTTACGAAAAGGGTTCCTCCTGGGTCCATTCAATCAGATTCCATTTTCTCGTTGGCGGATAAGCCCCATAGGAATTGTATCAAAAAAAGAATCTAATAAAAAGCGTTTGATCTATGACCTCTCAGCCCCTCATGATTCTGTCATCCCTAGTATCAATTCATTAATTCCATCTGAAGAATTTTCCATGAGGTATGCGTCCATTGATGAGGCCATTGCTCTTATTCTCAGGGCTGGGAGAGGCGCCTGGTTATCTAAAACTGATATCGCAGACGCGTTTAAGCTACTGCCAGTCGCACCACATTTATGGCAATACTATGGCATACAGTGGGAGGGCAGGTATTATTTTGCCAATCGCCTGACGTTCGGCTCAAAAAGCAGCCCATGGTTGTTTGACCAACTGGCTCAGGCATTACATTGGATTTTGATCCAATACGGCAGTACTCCATCGGTCATCCACTACCTGGACGACTTTCTCCTCATAGAACAACCACAATGCCATCTGTCAGGTCTTCACTCCCTCCTGGAACTTATTTCCACTTTACACATTCCCATATCGCAGGGCAAGACCTCAGGTCCTGCCACCTCCATCACCTTCCTGGGCATAATCCTGGATTCCGGCAGGATGGAAGCTAGGCTACCGGAAGTTAAGTTGGCTCAAATTCGTGAAGTCGTTTCTGGGGCATTAGCATCTTCCCAGTTGACCAAAGTAGAGTTACAGTCCCTTCTGGGTAGATTTAATTTCGCATTGAGGGTGATGCCCCAGGGTAGGGCCTTCATTTCACGTCTGCTCTCGCTCCTCCCAGCAGCCCCAGAACCAGATAGCATTGTTCACTTAGACAGGGCAGCCATGGCAGATTTTCGCATGTGGAACAACTTCGTTTCAGCATGGAACGGGGTAAGCCTGTTCGTCCCATCCTGGACCCAGTCTTCAGCTAGGGTGTTTTCCGATGCCGCGGCTTCCTGGGGATTCGCGGCAATCTTCGGGAGCCACTGGTTAGCTGGACCGTGGCCGCCTCAGATCAGTACAGGCCCTCAGTTCTTCTCCGTTTCTGGAATTTTATCCTATCGTGGCAGCGGCCGCGACCTGGGGTCACCTATGGGCCAATTCCAGTGTCATGTTCATATCGGACAGTCAAGACTTGGTGGACATCATTACTAAGGGTCGAGCCAAGTCTTCAAAAATCATGTCCCTTCTGCGCAAGATGGTCTGGCTGTCCATGATTAACAACTTTCACTTTTGATGTTCACACATTTCGGGTGCTAGTAACACTGCGGCCGATGCATTGTCTCGCTTCAATTTTCACACATTTTTTCAGGTATATCCAGAAGCCGACCAGACGGGGCACGGATTCCCAGATTCAGCGACCTAATGTTGAATTAAGGTCACTGCTGGCAACAGCCAAGGATCTCATGCACCGATCCCTCTCTGTCAACACGGCCCGCAATTATCGCACCGGTTGGAATCTTTTTTCAAAATTCACCATGGATCATCCCCAGGGGGATACAGCGTTCACGTCCTATATCATGGCTTTCATGGCCCATTGTCATGTCAATCTTAAACTGTCACCCAATACCATCCGGGGTGGACTGAACATCGCATATGTTCGCCCGCCGCGGCGAACGCAAACAAGCTATGTTTGCAGGGAACTATTCGCCGGCGAATAGTTCGGGACATCTCTAAGGGTGTATGGATTTATGGGACAACAGTCTACTGTGTATATATTATCAGTATAGTATTTGGTCCCTTTATTTTGAATAGCACCTACCTTAAATCTAAAACTGACCTGATGAGCACTGACAATGGATTACCAAGGTATAATACTCAAGTATGTGCCATTAACATATTACATGTAATTAACCTTTTTAGTCTGCTCCTGAGTAATCGCTTCCTAGCGCCCAGGACAGACAGGGTTAATGCAATCTGGGTCTCTCTTCAGACAGTCTGAATATCACCTTTTTCCCTCAACCCAATGCTTAGCCTAAAATGACACGATGTGATCATAAACAAAGCCTTGCTGTACGGAGAATCAGCCGGGGACGCTGTGATAGGTCCCCATAGCAACTACTCACTCCCACAGACCATGTCACTTCCGGTTAGTGACGGAGCACAGCGAGCCCGGCCTTACAAGGAGGCGGTACCTTGCGAAACTGTGTCTCCGTTTGGAATTGGCTGGCAGTCGTAGGGGGAGTAACCAATGCGCAGCACACCCACAGGGCCTATTGGCCAACTGAAATGTGGGTGGAGCGGCGCGCATTTAAAAGAGACTCCAGCGTATGAATAGATTGCCACTGCTGCAATATACAAATAGGAGCACAGCCACTGCCTATGGTGCCCCGATATCCATATACCTGAAGAGCCAAGTGCCTATTTGGCGAAACACGTCGGATTATGGTGCAGACAAGATCTACTAGGGAGGTAGGAGCATAGGGAACTCTAGCATAGGCCCGAGGTTCCAGGGGCTGGGGGTCGTTCTTCTAAGGACGAGTGCCCCGATTACAGCCATTAAGGTATTCCTACCCACAGACTAGGCAACATAGGGTGAGCACTTAGGGAGAGTCACTTGTCTCATTAGTAGGCCCCTCCCCAACACCCCCCTATATACAAGTAACCATATTAGGCCATTCCTGTGCATATAGACCCTGTCCTCCCTCCCAATATAGCGCAGTAGTTCACACTACTCTATTGTCTCATTTATTTTAGTCGAAACTAATAAAAGTTATATCTTAACTTAAATGCAATAAGGCATACTCAGTTCAGTATATATATAATTAGAGACAACTCAGATAATCTATTAGTAGGTCCATCAACCCTAGACCTTTGCTAAAAACGTATGATATATTTGAAGTCATTTTTAGACCAACCTCCTAGGTACAGTAGTGAAAGTTGTAATAACTATAATGTAATGATAGATAAAAGTGATCAATGTGTGCAACCACTAAATATTATCCAATATTCTTGAAATTTGGCATATATATCTTTTACATTACTGGGACTCAGGGCGTAAGCAAATTCTTATGAAAATCACATCTTTGGAAAAATTAAACACCCTATTGTCCACAATGCCCTCTTCTTAATATTATGACTCTAGCCAGCATCAGGATTTTCTGTGCAGGACTTTCAAAGCTGGCTGTGCCTCCTCCCTTTTGCAGTTCTGCTGCTGTGTCCTGCTGGAAGAGGAGAGGGACAATTCAGCTGACATATCCCATATCTTTTTTATAGTTACGTCTACGGAGATGTGTGGCAGCTTTTTTTTCTGTGAGATTATCTTTCATTTTGGTTAATACCATTTTGGGTAGGAATGACTTTTTGATAAATTTTTATAAATAAATTTTGGAGGTAAATTGAGAAAAAAAAAATCGGCCATTCAATGTATGGGACTTTTACAGGCATTTTTGCATGCTGCGATGCCCGTGATGCTGATTTTTTATTGTTTATTTTTATTTTGGGGAAAGGGGGATGATTTTTTTTTTTCAACTCTTCTACCCCGAGCCAGTTTTCATCTTCCTGCCCAGGCCATTTTTTGCAAATCTGACATGTGTCACTTTATGTGATAATAACGTTGGAACGCTTTTATTTATCCAAGCCATTCTAAGATTGTTTTCTCGTTACACATTGTACTTCATGACAATCATACATTTTAGTCAATATATTTCACCTTTATTTATGAAAAAATCCCAAATTTCTTTTTTTCTTTTTAAGATTTGTAATTTTCAAAATTTCTATCTCTCTACTTTTAAAACAGAAAGTGATACCTCATAAAATATTTATTACTTAACATTAACCATATGTCTACTTTATGTTTGCATCACTTTGTAAATGTAATTTTATTTTTTGGGGACGTTAGAAGGCTTAGAATTTTAGAAGCAATTCTAAAAATATTTAAGAAAATTTCCAAAACCCACTTTTTAAGGAGCAGTTCAGGTCTGAAGTTACTTTATGGGGCTCACATAATAGAAACCCCCATAAATGACCCCATTGTAGAAACTACACCCCTCAAGTTACTCAAAATTGATTTTGCAAACTTTGTTAACCGCTTAGGTGTTTCACAAGAATTCAAGGAAAATGGAGATGAATTTCTAAATTTCATTTTTTTTGGCAGATTTTCCATTTAATCCATTTTTTTTACATATTTAACAGCCAAACAAAACTTAACATTTATTACCCTGATTCTGAGGTTTACATAAACACCCCACATGTGGTTGAAAACTGATGTAAGGGCGCACAGCAGGGCACAGAAGGAAAGGACTGCCCCGTAATTTTTGGAAGGCAGATTTTGCTGGCCTGTTTTTTAGACACAATGTCCCATTTGAAGCCCCCCTGATGCACCCCTACAGTAGAAGTGACCACATTTTGGAAACTAGGGGATAAGGTGACAGTTTTATTGGTACTATTTTGGGTGCACATATGATTCTTAGGGCTCTTTCACACTTGCGTTGTCCGGATCCGGCGTGTACACCATTTGCCGGAATTACACGCCGGATCCGGAAAAACGCAAGTGAACTGAAAGTATTTGAAGACGGATCAGTCTTCAAAATGCGTTCAGTGTTACTATGGCAGCCAGGACGCTATTAAAGTCCTGGTTGCCATAGTAGTAGTGGGGAGCGGGGGAGCGGTATACTTACCGTCCGTGCGGCTCCCGGGGCGCTTCAGAATGACGTCAGAGCGCCCCATGCGCATGGATGACGTGATCCATGCGATCACATCATCCATGCGCGTGGGGCGCCCTGACGTCACTCTGAAGCGCCCCAGGATCCGCACGGAAGGTAAGTATACTGCTCCCCCGCTCCCCACTACACTTTACCTGGCAACCATGGTAACCATTCAGAAAAAGCTAAACGTCGGATCCGGTAATGTGCCGAAACGACGTTTAGCTTAAGGCCGGATCCGGATTAATGCCTTTTAATGGGCATTAATTCCGGATCCGGCCTTGCGGCAAGTGTTCAGGATTTTTTGCCCAAGCAAAAAGCGCAGCATGCTGCGGTATTTTCTCCGGCCAAAAAACGTTCCGGTCCTGAACTGAAGACATCCTGATGCATCCTGAACAGATTTCTCTCCATTCAGAATGCATGGGGATAATCCTGATCAGGATTCTTCTGGCATAGAGCCCTGACGATGGAACTCTATGCCGGAAAAGATCAACGCAAGTGTAAAAGAGCCCTTAATCGCTCTATATTACGTTTTTTGTGAGGAAAGGTAACCATACCTTTATATATAATATATATAATAAAGCATTTTTGAAAAAATAATGTTTTTGTGTCTCCATTTTCTGAATGCCAATTTATTTTTATTTTTCTGCCAATCGTCTTGTGCAGGGGCTCATTTTTTGCAGGAACAGTTGACGTTTTTATTGATACCATTTTTGGGTACATATGATTTTTTGATCTTTCATTATTACACTTTATGAGGCAAGGTGACCAAAAAAATTGGTTGCTTTAGCACAGTATTTATTTATTTCTACAGCGTTCGCCTAAGGGGTTAGGTCACATGATATTTTTATAGATCAGGTGTTACAGACATGGCAATACCTAATATGTATACTTTTTCTTATTTATTTAGGTTTTACACAATAATAGAATTTTTGAAACAAAAAAAAATAATGTTTAAGTGTCTCCATAGTCAGAGAGCCATAGCTTTTATATTTTTTGATAGATTTTCTTAGGTAGGGGTTCATTTTTTTGCAGGATGAGATGACTGTTTGAGTGGTTCTATTTTGGGGGGACATACACCTTTTTGATTGCTTGCTGTTGCACTTTAAATGATCTTTGGTGACAAAAAATGGCTTTTTTGCCACTGTTTTTATTTTTTATTTTTTACGGTGTTCACCTGAGGAATTATGAAATGTGATATTTTTATAGAGCAGGTTGTTACGGACACGGTAATATCTAACATATCTACTTTTTATTGCACTTTAACACAATAATAGGATTTTTGAAGCAAAAAAAATTGTTTGTGTCTCCATGTTCTAAGAGCTATAGTTTTTGTATTTTTTGGGTGATTGTCTTATGTAGGGGCTCTTTTTTTTGCTGTATAAGGTGACAGGGCATATGCATTTTTGGTCGCTTGGTATTGCACTTTTTGTGATGTAAGGTGACAAAAATGGCTTTTTTTAAAACAATTTTTATTTTTATTTTTTTACGGTGTTTATTGGACGGGGTGGATCATGTGATATATTTATAGATCCGGTCGTTACGATACCTAATATGTGTGTGTTTTCTTTTTTTTCTTCTATTTTTTTATATAAAATCAGGGGAAAGGGGCGTTTTTTTCATTTTTTACTTGAAACTTTTTTTTTTTTAAATTAAACTCTCTTTTTTGACTTTTTTTTAAACTTTATTTCTGTCCCACTCTGGGACTTTACTTTTGTGGGTCTGATCCCCTCTTCAAAGCATTACAATACATCTGTATTGTAATGCATTGCCTGTTAGTGTATTACACAGAGTAATACACTAACAGGTTGCCCAGGAGACCCAGCCGGAGGCTAGATCTCCTGGGCACCCGTAGAAGGCAGGTCCCGATGCCATGCAAGGCATTGGGCAGCCTCTGCATGGCATCGGGCTGCCTTCTCACCCATTGGGTCTCCGCCACAGCAGCGCGGGGACCCGATGGGCTTCCTCACCCGCCGCAAATCCCTTCTATGCAGCAGTCAGCGCTGATCGTGGCATAGAAGGGGTAATCCACCGACATCGGCTTGTACAGCGATGCCGGCAGACACAGCAGGGGCCCGGCTATCAGGGACTGCTGGGCCCCTGCAGTGATCGGGCGTGCACTGCCCCGGTGCCCGCCTGATCACTATGACATAATAGTACGTCAAAAGGAGGGAACGCATCTGCCGCCATGACGTACTATTGCGTCATATGTCTGGAAGGGGTTAATATTGTTTAAAACTTTTTTCACTTTTTTTAGGTACCCCGAGTGGACCCCAACATCATAACATGCAATCTTCAGATTGCAATTGGTATAGAGTAATAGGATTTTCTCCAATACCGTATGCATACAGTAGATCATTATATTACAATTCAGTGCTGCCACCTGCTGGCCCGAATTGTAGTATACAAGTAATTAGCCTAGAAGCCTAGTACAGGCTCTGGCTCATTACTGACATGTAACGCCTTTCCCGATCTCTGCCAGGGGGAGGCGCTCCTGCCCGGGAAGTGCATGCTTCCGGGTTTTAGGCTTCTCAGATGTCGTGGTCACATTTAACCACCGCATTTGAGGGGTTAATGCCGGTTGTGGACTTTAGCCACTGATGTCTGCTGTGTGAAATAACAGTCACCCGGTAGCTATGGCGCTCGCTCTGGAGCAGACGCAATTGTTAAAGATCTGACATCTGCGGTACATGTACGGCGGATGTCGGATAGGGGTTAAGATTGCACCCATGTACCACAGGGCACGCTGCAGTACATGGGTGCATTCTTAAGGATGAGGGGGTTACAGGCATATTAAATATAAACACTTGGGCAAATTAGTTCCTGGACAGTGTTAATATTAAATTATAACCCCTGTCATCATTAAAGGGTCACTCGAGGCAAAAACTAAAAATGAATCCTTTAACAAAAGTTATGGAGCGGTACAGTACATGTTCCCCAGCTGTCCCCTACTAGGCCGCAGCCTGAGCTGCCATAACAACAGCGAGCGTTGCTGTCCTGAGCCACCTCAGAGTCAGTAAAACAATTATCTGCAGACTCCCCTGTGTAACAGTATCATTACACCAGTGATGATGGGGATTGGATACATTTACAATGTAAAATTACTTTCATTATTAGGTTTATGTCTCTCAGGCTCCATGACTCATTTATAACTGACAGTTTTATGTTTTAATTTTGTGGGAGGGGCTTGATTGTGGGCACCACCCACCGACTGTACAGGCCTTGAAGTCATGGGGGTAGATTTATCAAAACTGGTGTAAAGGAAAACTGGCTTAGTTGCCCATAGCAACCAATCAGATTCCACCATTCATTTTTCAGTGCTCCTTTGGAAAATGAAAGGTGGAATCTGATTGGTTGCTGTGGGCAACTAAGGCAGTTTTCCTTTACACCAGCTTGATAAATCTCCACCAAAATCATGGAAATAGCAGTGACTTTATACTGCAATGTGGAAAATATATAGCAAGGCCTTATTTACACCGTCAGTGTTTCGTCACTGATCTCCATCAGTCATTATGCGCCAA
Organism: Bufo gargarizans; assembly: GCF_014858855.1. Lineage (NCBI taxonomy): Eukaryota > Metazoa > Chordata > Amphibia > Anura > Bufonidae > Bufo > Bufo gargarizans. The sequence goes on from NC_058084.1 coordinate 47,067,053, forward strand.
AACAGGATACAGAGAGATAATGGAAAGATTTGCTCCTGTTCTGTGTTTCTGACCCACAACTGATTTTTGTTCACAATTACTGATGGAAATCACTGATTAAACACTGAATGTGTGACTACGGCCTAACAAGAAATAAAACGTAGCCGAAAACCTGTAAAACTAAAAAAACTAAAACTGGAATGGTCCTTTAACAATGCAGGTAGGGTTGCCACCTTTCCCAACAAAAAATACTGTCCAAGTTAAGCCACACCCCAAAGGGTGTGTGGTTGTGGAGCGTTGCTTAACACAGGTCTCTATGTCATAATGTGGCTCCCAGTAATAATTAGCACCCCCAGAATTAATAATGCCCTCATTAGTGCCCTCAGTAATAGTAATGCCTACATTAGTACCCCAAGAATTAATAATGCCCCTCAATAATACTAATTCCCTATTTAGTGCCCCCAGAATTAATAATGCTCCCATTAACATCCCCCAGATTTAATAATGCCCCCATTAGCACCCACGAGAATTAATAGTTCCCCCATTAGTGCTCTCCCCAGAATTTATAGTGCCCCCATTAGAGTCCCCCAGAAATATTAATGCCCCCATTCGTTCCTCCCATTAATAGTTATGTCCCCATTAGTGCCCTATAGAATTACTAATGCCCCTAATAGTGCCCCTCAGAATTAATAATGGCCCTATTAGTCCCCGAAGTAATATTAATGCCCCAATTAGTGCCCCCAGAATTAATAATGCCCCCATTAGCGCCCCCAAAAATGAATAGTGCGCCATTATAGTCCCCCAGTAATATTAATGCCCCCAGTTATAGTAATGCACTCATTAGTGCCCCCCAGTAATAGTAATGCCCCATCAGTGCCCTCTAGAATTACTAATGCCCCCAAAAAGCACTTAGGTCCATTTGATGGTGCCACGGGGAACACTTGCTGCTCAATGGAAGCTCAGGACAGGACCTGCGCTTCAGCGTGATGATGTTTCGCAGGTCCTGTCCTGAGCTTCAAGTAAGCATCGAGTGTTCAAATCAGCGTGATCTTATCACAAGTGGAGGAGGGGGTGGGAGTTAACCTCCTCCCGACCGCCTAACACAGGGATGCGTCCTGCGGGCGGCCGGGTTATTCCTCCTAGACGCATCAGCGTGTCATCTTGCGATAGGCGAGATTTAGCGTGAACGTGCACGCAACGCTAAGCTGAGAAGTTGATCCACAGCCTGCCAGCAGTGATCATTCGCTGGCAGGCTGTAGATGCGATTTTTTGAACCCCAAAAAGGTATATTTTTGTTAACAGCGTCTGATATACCTGCTACCTGGTCCTCTGGTGGTCCCTTTTGCCTGGATCGACCACCAGAGGACACAGGCAGCTCTGTAAATAGCACCAATCACCACACTACACTACACTACACCCCCCCTGTCACTTATTAACCCCTTATTAACCCCTGATCACCCCATATAGACTCCCTGATCACCCCCCTGTCATTAATCACCCCCCTGTAAGGCTCCATTCAGACGTCTGTATGTGTTTTGCGGATCCGCACATTGCCAGAACTATATAGAAAATGCCTTTTCTTGTCCGCAATTGCGGACAAGAATAGGACATGTTCTATAGGCTCTACAAAAAACGCAGTGTTCGCCCGATCAGGCCTATCTTGTGCGCACACTTGCGTTCAGTCCGCCCCACCACAGTGACAGAATTTTTTTTTTCTGATCACTGCAAAAACACCGTAAAATCACTGCGGCGCTATAAAGATCACTTTTGAGAGGCATGGCGAGTTCATAGAAGATTTTATTTATTTTTTTACACAATTTTTTTTTGTTTTTTCTTACAAAGTCTCATATTCCACTAACTTGTGACAAAAAATAAAATCTTACATGAACTCACCATACCCCTCACGGAATCCTAATGCGTAAAAATGCCTTGTGAAATCCTAAAGGTACTAAAAGTGTCACACATGTGGCATCGCCGTACTCAGGAGAAGTAGGGCAATGTGGCTTGGGGTGTATTTTTACATATACCCATGCTGGGTGAGAGAAATATCTCAGTAAATTGACAACTTTGTATAACAAAATGTAAAAAGTTGTCATTTACAGAGATATTTCTCACACACAGTGTGGGTATATGTAAAAATACACCCCAAAACACATTGCCCTACTTCTTCTGAGTACGGTGATACCACATGTGTGACACTTTTGTGCAGCCTAGGTGCGCAAAGGGGCCCAAATTCCAATGAGTACCTTTTAGGAGGGCATTTTTAGGCATTTGGATTCCAGACTTCTTCTCACGCTTTAGGGCCCCTAAAATGCCAGAGCAGTGTAAATACCCCACATGTGACCCCATTTTGGAAAGAAAAACAACCCAAGGTAATCCGTGAGGGGAATGGCGAGTTCATGTAAAATTTTATTTTTTTGTCACAAGTTAGTGGAATATGAGACTTTGTAAGAAAAAAAAAAATATCATTTTCCGCTAACTTGTGCCCAAAAAAAAAAAAACTTCTATGAACTCACCATGCCCCTCACAGAATACCTTGGGGTGTCTTCTTTCCAAAATGGCGTCACTTGTGGGGTATTTATACTGCCCTGGCATTTTAGGGGCCCTAAAGCGTGAGAAGTAGTTTGGAATCCAAATGCCTAAAAATGCCCTCCTAAAAGGTACTCATTGTAATTTGGGCCCCTTTGCGCACCTAGGCTGCAAAAAAGTGTCACACATGTGTTATCGCCATACTCAGGAGAAGTAGGGAAATGTGTTTTTGGGTGTATTTTTACATATACCCATGCTGGGTGAGAGAAATATCTCTGTAAAATGACAACTTTGTATAAAAAAATGGGAAAAGTTGTCTTTTACAGAGATATTTATCTCACCCAGCATGGGTATATGTAAAAATATACCCCAAAACACATTGCCCTACTTCTTCTGAGTACGGCGATACCACATGTGTGACACTTTTTTGCAGCCTAGTTGCGCAAAGGGGCCCAAATTCCAATGAGTACTTTTAGGATTTCACAGGGCATTTTTACGCATTTGGATTCCAAACTATTTCTCACGCTTTAGGGCCCCTAAAATGCAAGGGCAGTATAAATACACCATATGTGACACCATTTTGGAAAGAAGACACCCCAAGGTATTCCGTGAGGGGTATGGTGAGTTCATGTGAAATTTTATTTTTTGTCACAAGTTAGTGGAATATGAGACTTTGTAAGAAAAATAAAAAAATAAATAAATCATTTCCCGCTAACTTGTGACAAAAAATAAAAACTTCCATGAACTCACTATGCCCATCAGCGAATACCTTAGGGTGTCTACTTTCCAAAATGGGGTCATTTGTGGGGTGTTTCTACTGTCTGGGCATTGTAGAACCTCAGGAAACATGACAGGTGCTCAGAAAGTCAAAGTGCGTAAATTAATTTTTTTGCACCATAGTTTGTAAACGCTATAACTTTTACCCAAACCAATAAATATACACTTATTGAATTTTTTTTTATCAAAGACATGTAGAACAATTAATTTAGAAAAAAATGTATATAGAAATGTAGTTTTTAAAAAAAAATACAACAGAAAGTAAAAAATTGCATTTTTTTGCAAAAAATTTGGTCAATTTTGATTAATATAAAAAAATGTAAAAATGTCAGCAGCAATGAAATACCACCAAATGAAAGCTCTATTAGTGAGAAGAAAAGGAGGTAAAATTCATTTGGGTGATAAGTTGTATGACCGAGCAGTAAACCGTGAAAGTAGTGTAGTGCAGAATTGTAAAAAGTGGTCTGGTCATTAAGGGGATTTAAGCTAGGGGGGTTGAAGTGGTTAAAGGCTGTACTAATAAGCACTCCACATAGGAAAATACTGGCAATTATTATTGCCAGTAGAAAAAAATGAACGGCACCGGCAGGGGCACTAAATTATTGTCTCTGCCTTATATATGGGGAGCCTGGTTGTCACGAAAACCTCCTCATGGCTACTGCAACTGCACGATCTGTGTGCAGCTGCAAACTCTGCAAGGACTTTCAGAAACGTCCTTGCAGAGAAATAAAAAGTACACGCCAGACATTTCAAGTAGGGATGGCCTTGCGGCTCGCCCGGCTGTCGTTCCACAGCGAATTTTGTTCGTTAATGATTCGCCGAACATGTGAGTGAACATATGGCGATTAGTGTTCAGCGAAAATGCTCAGCCGAATACCTGTTCGGCTCGAGCATCGCTATACTCGGAACATGGCGGTACTCGGTCAAGTATCACATGTGCTCAAGCGCCATGCTCGAGTCTTCTCCCCGCACGTTTTGCGGCTGCTAAGCAGCCAATAAATTTTCAGGTAAGTACTACCATAACTGTAATGCAAGTAGCCATGTTGGCTACTGGCATTACAGTGATTGGCTGGCCGTAACGCGTCAGCGGGTTCTATATAGCACCTGATGACGTGGGTTCGGCTGATTGCGAGTCAGGGAGAGCTGCGCTTAGGAAGGGACAGATAGTGTAGGGAGATTGTGATCGCAAATTATTCAATTTTAAAAAGTTTCAATAACCCAAAAGTCCTTTTAAGGACTATTGTGTGTGGTGGCAGCAATTTAATTTTGCAAAGTAGTCTTTGATTTTTTTTTTCCCATACTTTGCGATTCTTTTTCTATAGAGGGTGTCTGCAGTGACTTGTGACATCTGTTCAGCAATACCTTTTGTGTGTCAGGGGCAGGGATAGGAAGAATATTATTGAAAACAATTATATTTTTTCCATAATTTATCCACATTTTTCCTATAAACGGTCCCTGCAGTGAATTGTCACATCTGTGCTGCAATAGCGTGTGTGTGTCAGGCCCAGATATTGGGAAAAATATTACTGACAACAAATATATTATTTCCATAATTTATCCACACTTTGCCTATAAATGATGTCTGCAGTGAATTGTCACATCTGCACTGCAATAGCATCTGTGTGTCAGGGCCAGATATTGGGAAAAATATTACTGACAACAAATACTGTATATTTTTTTTCATAATTTATCCCCACTTTGCCTATAAACAGTGTCTACAGTGAATTGTCACATCTGCGCTGCAATAGCATGTATCAGGGCCAGATATTGGGAAAAATATTAGTGACAACAAATATATTTTTTCCAGAATTTATCCAAAATTTTCCTATAAACGGTCCCTGCAGTGAATTGTCACATCTGTGCTGCAATAGCATCTGTGTGTCAGGTCCAGATATTGGGAAAAATATTAGTGACAACAAACATATTTTTTCCATAATTTATCCCAAATTTTCCTATAAACGGTCCCTGCAGTGAATTGTCACATCTGTGCTGCAATAGCATCTGTGTGTCAGGTCCAGATATTGGGAAAAATATTAGTGACAACAAAGATATTTTTTCCATAATTTATCCATAATTTTCCTATAAACGGTCCCTGCAGTGAATTGTCTCATCTGTGCTGCAATAGCGTGTTTCTGTCAGGCCCAGATATTGGGAAAAATATTAGTGACAGCAAATATATTTTGGCCATAATTTATCCACACTTTGCCTATAAATGGTGTCTGCAGTGAATTGTCACATCTGCACTGCAATAGCGTGTGTGTGTCAGGACAAGACATAGTAAAAATATAAGTGAAATTTATTTTCCTTTTCCATACTTTTTCCATATACTGTGCTTGCTGTGAACTGTGACATCTGTGCCACGTCTTGTGTGTCAAGCGTGCATATAACATTTAATATGAAGAAGGTGAGCATTAAGGAACGGGGAAGTGGCGGTTATGCTGATGGTGCACGAAGAGGCCATGGCCCTGGGCGCATTGAAACTGTGCCTGCTGCCAGAGCACAAGAAAAGCAATCATCCAAGATACCTAGCTTCCTGACACCCCGCCAGCACCCTCACCCTGATGCACTGCTGAGTGTCACAAGGAGGGAAAAATTTTGGAAGATCGTGAAAGAGTACGTAGCAGACCGTGTCAGCGTACTCAATGATCCCTCTGTGCCTTAAAACTACTGGGTGTCCAAGCTGGACACGTGGCATGAACTGGCGCTCTACGCCTTGGAGGTGCTGGCCTGCCCTACCACCAGCGTTTTGTTAGAGCCGGTATTTAGTGCTGCTGGGGGTATAATAACTGATAAGAACATCCGTCTGTAAACAAAAAATGCTGACAGGTTGACTCTAAAAAAAATGAACAAGGCCTGGATTGCCCCTGACTTCTCGACTCCACCAGAGGAAAGCCGCTGAACATAAATGCACTTTAAATGTGTTTTTTATAATGTACTGAATACACTGTGTTCCCATGCCGCCCCTTTCACCACAAAAAAAAAAGGTTTATGGTTCAATCTTCCTTTTCTTGTCCTCCTCCTCCTTTTCCATCATATCAACATGTTTTTTAGTCTGCCCTCGCTCCTAATGTGGTAGAGGGTCAGCTCACCTGCAGGCCCTCGCATATAATGTTTTACAGGGTCAGCTCACCAGCAGGCCCTCGCCCATAATTTTTTCGATGGTCAGATAAGCAGCAGGCACTCTCCCATATTTTTTTTGATGGTAAGATCACCAGCAAGTCATCGACCATAATGTTTTACAGAGTCAGCTCACCAGCAGGCACTCGCCCCTAATGTTTTAGAGAGTTAGCTCAGCAGCAGGCCCTCACCCATCATTTTTTCAATGGTCAGATCACAAGCAGGCACTCGCGCATAATTTTTTTCGATGGTCAGATCAGCAGCAGGCACTTGCCCCTAATGTTTTAGAGGGTCACCAGCAGGCCATTAATCATAATTTTTCAAGGATGTTTATGATGCCCTCCTTTATGTGTAATAAAGGATGTATTGGAGTGCCGATTCCATGTAATTTTTGGCAGCTCTTTCACTAAGTGCATAGGCTTTATGAGTGTAGGAGTCCCACTACTTGAACAATTGTACCACAATGTGAAAGAGGCTCTCCATTATGTGATATACAGGTTGTATAAGCGTGCCTCTTCCTTGTAATTTTTGGCTGCACTTGCACTTTATATAGAAATACATTTACAGGAAAGAATGCTTCCTAACAATTTTACCTCTAAAATAGATTTTATCTTTGGTTTTGTGCGTATTATTGTTAGTCTGTAAAAGTGGCGTACTACTCGGACAACATCGTTCCCAGCAGCGACCTGGGAGTCCAAGATACATTCAGACATCCTCCCCTTGCGTTCCAGAACCATTTCGGTGGTGTTTCCATAAATTTCTGACATTTTCCTATGAACCAGGCACCCTCCCCTCTTCAGAGCAGGGGGTGCCTGGTTTAATGCTCAGGTTCTTCTATTTTCTTCCATTATCCATTATATTCAATTTATTATTTAAAACATCTTATTAAGGCTCTTAAGTAGTCAATAATACTATTCACAAATTTTTTTTTTCATCATCTCTATGATGGAATAGGAAAAAAAGGGAAAAATTAAGAAGGTAAAAAGCACAGTTTCTCATCATATGGCGATTTGGCTGCAGTTCCGGTTCGATAATTGCAAAAATAAAAATCTGCGTTTCTTTTTACCTTATAGTGCATTTTTTTTATTATTTATGTTACATGCCTAGATCATTTAGGGGAATAAAAGTTTAAGTTAGTTATAGGTGACATCATTACTTGCTATCTTAGAGGTGGATCTAATTATATCGCCTATAGTTATATTTGTATGTTTAGATAGTTAGTTTTCTTTATTACATTTGATTTTCAAGGAGATGTAAATAAGGTAGGGGCCCTCCACCAAGGGGAGATCACAGTGTTAGGAAACAACCTCACTGCGATTTCCCATCAGTAGGGGGCACCCACCAGTAGATTTCATAGAAAGCCGAAAATTTCAAGTTCGGCTTTTAATCCTGCAGGTTGAAGGCTGCCAAAGTCGAAAATCCGTCGGGATTCAGCACTTGACATTCTTGCAATGTGGTCCCCTCCTCTCCAATGTCGTTTTATTTGTTCCAATGTTGCAAAGGTTAAACATTTAGGGTCTTTGTTATGGAAATATTTAAAATGTTTTGATAGAGAATGTTTCTCATGACCGTTTTAAATGTTTGTGAAGTGTTCAGCTATCCAGGTTTTTAGGGTTCTCTTTGTCCTACCGATATATTGTTTTTAAAAGGGGCATTGGATTATGCAGTACATGTTAATAAGTTTCTTATTTCAAAAGAGAAAGTGTTTTGTGTAGAGTTGATTTTAGTTGTTTTCTTTGGGAATGATATATTTTTATGATTATTGCATTTTTCACATTTATAAAAACCACTTATGTTTACCCATTTATGTATAAATCTTTCATCTTTTTTTAAGGTTTGATGGAAGGGGCTATCTTCTTTGGGGGCTTTGGTGTAAATGATATGTGGTGAGGTGGAGGACCAATTGTCTTATCTTTTAAAATGTGGTGCCAATAATTGTTAATGATACGTTCTACTCTTTTATGTTGTGCATTATATAGTATTATACTTAATACTTCCCCTTTCTGGTTAGTGTCAATGTGGTTTAATCCTGTTGCAAAAAAGGTTGTTCTGTCCATATTTCTCACTTTATATAATGCATTATCTAGAACTTTTTCAGGATAGTTTTTCATTTTAAACTGATCTTTCATTATGGAGGCTTCATCTTCAAATCTTTCATTATTCGTACAGTTTTGTTTCATTCGACAAAACTGTCCAAGTGGAATGTTGAGGAGCCATCTCAGTAAACGACAGCTTGAAAACAAAATAAAGCTATTTTTTGCCACAGGTTTATGGTGATTTAAAGATCCCAAAATTCTGTTGGAGTTCTGTTTATATCGGATAAAAAAAATAGGTTGATTTAGTTATCATTATTTTCGTCTATAAATAATTGTAATTCTGTTTCTCCCATTTGCCAAATAAAAATTATGTAATCTATATATTTGTGCCATAATACCAGGTTTGCCCCCAGTCGGGAAATTATATGGTGATATTGGGCCAGAAATAAATTGGAGTAACTGGGGGCAAATCTGGTACCCATGACAGTCCCACGCACCTGAGGGTAGTAATAATTGTCATAGTAGAAGTAGTTGTGGGTTAATATATGCTCAAACCCCTCTATCAGGAAGTTTATTTGTTGTGTACATGAATCTCCATATACTGTATCTCCAATTGCGATTTCATAGCTGACATACCTTGGTTATGATCAATAATCATGTACAATGATTGGACATCCAATGTCTCAACAATCCAATGAGGTTGTACTTTTAGACTTTCCAAAATTTGGATGATTTGTGTTTGTCCTTTATGTATGATTGTGTTTTTTTCACAGCTGGTTGTATGTTTTTCTATATACTGGGACAAGTTGGATGTTAATTAGTGATGAGCGGCAGGGGTCATATTCGAATTCGCAATATTTTGCGAATATTTTGTAGAATATTCATTGAATATTCGCAAATTCAAATATTCGTTATATTCTAAGATTTTTTTTACTCGAAAAATCGGCAAGGTAATGATTGTGTAACTAATAAGCAAATTTTTTATTGCAAATTTTTCAACTTACAACTATTAGACAAAGAAGATTATAGCGCTATATTAGCTAAATTGCTCTATATTTGTTTTTTTTTGAATATTCGCTATATTGCTATAACTTAGTTTTTTCAAATATTCGTAATATTCTAAAACAAGAATATATAGCAATACAGCGAATATTCGAAAAAAAATTATATAAAGCAATTTTGCTAATATAGTGCTATAATCTTCTATGTCTAATAGTTGTAATTTTTTTCTCATCTGAAGTTCAGATTGGAAAAAAATTGCAACTATAAAAAAAAGATTATAGCAATATATTAGCTAAATTTCTCTATATTCATTTTTTTTATATTCGCTATATTGCTTTAATTTTGTTTTTTCGAATATTCGTAATATTCTAAAACAAGAATATATAGCAATATAGCGAATATTAAAAAAAAAACTGATATAGAGCAATTTTGCTAATATAGTGCTATAGTCTTCTTTGTCTAATAGTTGTAATTTTTTTCTCATCTGAAGTTCAGATTGGAAAAAAATTACAACTATAAAAAAAAGATTATAGCGCTATATTAGCTAAATTTCTCTATATTCGTTTTTTTTCGAATATTCGCTATATTGCTATAACTAGATTTTTTTGAATATTTGTAATATTCTAAAACAAGAATATATAGCAATATAGCGAATATTCGAAAAAAAACTAATATAGAGGTTTTTTGATAAACCAGAAGCAGTTGGGGAATGGGTTAGAGATAATATCAAGAGTTGAGTGGGAATGGGATGGGGCAGGCGCCGAGAAGGGGAATGCAGAGGTAGAGAACCAGGTTCTAGGTTATCCTGGCTCATTCGGGGTGGTTAGGGGAGGTTGGGGGAAATGTTGGTTGGTTGCTGGGGTGGGTTTTTTTTGTCCCTCCCTCCTCACTCTCTCGTCTCCCTCCCTGGACCCATTTCTTTGCTGCTACATTTCCAGGGGTCCGGTGGCACCATGTTGAGGGATAGGAGTAAGAACACAAAGGAAATATATGAGAATCCTTTCATGGAACATTAGGGGGCTGAGTAGGGGCACAAAGAGAGTTGCGGTCTTCAATGAAATACATAGGCCACTTCCCACCATAGTCTGCTTACAGGAAACACATTTGACGGGCGAGAAAAAGGATGGGGTGGGTAGACCATGGATGCAACACGCCTTTCATTCAGTATATTTAGCATATGCAAGAGGAGTAAGTATATTAATACATCGGGACATAGATATAAAAATAGTGAAAGTAATCACAGATGGGGAGGGTTGTTACGTCCTGATAGATTGTATATTAGAAGGAAGGGCATGGCTAATAGCAAGTGTGTATATACCGCCACCTTTTAAAATTGATGTCTTATCAAAAATTTATGCGATTGCACTTAATGCAGGGGATAAATCACTGTTAGTGGTGGGGGATTTTAACAATGTAATTGATCCAAGATTAGACAGATGTAGAATAGGGAATATTCAAGGGCCCGGTATGGGATCTAAACTAAAGAATGTCACTAAAGAGATGGGGTGGATGGATATTTGGATGGTTATGCACCCAAATTTACGGAAATACTCGTATTTTTCAAAGACTCACAGGAGTTTATCATGGATTGATTTAGCTTTCACAAATGAGAAAGGTTCACTAGAAATTGAAGGGGTGACATATGGGCGACGGGGAATTTCGGATCACAATCCAATTAATATAAAAATTAAAACACAAACAATAAAAAAAAGAAAGATGAACATAAATATAGGATGGATAAATATGATGGATATACACAGTAAGATCTTGGGAGAGATAATAAAGTTCTTTGAGATGAACGATGGATCATCGACAGTTAACACGATATGGGAGACTGCCAAGGCCTTCATTAGAGGGATTATTACAAAATATACAGAAATATATAAGAAGGAACAAGAGAGAAAATAATAAAACTGGAAAATGAGACAGATAAAAATGAAAAAAGTTACATTGGAAACCCTACAGAGCAAAATTATACGGTTTGGGTAGAAAAGGCCTCTGAATTAAAGGATGAACTGCTATTAATGGCAGAACAGCAAAAAGAAAATTACCGTATGTAAGAGATAATTATATACATGCACACATACCCTTGGTAGCGACCCAAATAAATAAGAATAAGTATATCCACTGTTTAATGGATGAATTGGGACATAAAAATACAGAACAAACAGCTAAAATAGAATTACTCCAAAAATACTTTGCCGATATATACAGTAGTAAGATAAATTAAAACTCAGAGCAAATACAACAGTTTCTGGATGAAATCACCATTTCAAAGTTAACAATAGACCAATGTAAGTCCTTGGAAGATCCTTTAACCCCCCCTAGAAGTGAAGGATATGCTAAACGGGATAACAAAGAACAAGGCCCCAGGAATGGACGGAATGCCGTTTGAGGTGTATGCCCAATATAAAGAAATACTAATCCTGAAATTGCTTAGGATGTGGGAGACCTTGAAACAGATAGGGAAATTGCCAGACTCCCTGCAAGAAGCCCTAATTACACTTATTTTGAAGCCGGGCAAGGATCCAGCCCCAATGGACACATACCGTCCTATATAATTGATTACCACTGATAACAAAATATTAGCCAAAATTCTGGCAACTAGACTTAGGAGTGTGATTTCGGGGCTTGTTCATGAGGATCAATCGGTTCATGTCAGGGAAAACTACTACAGAGAATATTATGAGATATTTTGTGAATACCCAGTTTGAACCTACAAATTGTGGAGAACGGCTGATTGTAACTATAGACGCCTCAAAGGCTTTTGACACAATAGAATGGCCCTTTTTGTTTAATACAACGAAGAAGATGGGATTAGGGGACCATTTTGTTACATGGGTAAAACTATTGTATACTGATATTTCCGCGAGGGTGATAGTAAATGGAGAACATTCGGGTATCATACCAATTGGCAGAGGAGTTAGACAGGGATGTCCCCTTACTCCTCTGCTATTTGCTATAGCTATTGAGCCACTTGCGGATATGATCAGGCAAGACCCACGAATCGTGGGGTTTAGATACGGTACATATGAGGAAAAAATTGCTTTATATGCAAATGATATTATGTTATTTGTGGGTTCACACGGATCACTTACTAGGATTTTTCACGTATTTGAACAATACGGTAAATATGCTGGACTAAATCAGCTTTTATCCCGATTGATCCTCTGAACAATTTTAGTCCGGGAATGCTGGAAATTAAGAAGATTAAGGAACCTGTCAAATATTTGGGAATTTAGATTACCCCAGACCCCAATGACTATGTCCGACTGAATGTGATTCAGAAAATTCAGGAATTTAGGAAGAAAATAGAGGTATGGAAAAGACTGTACTTGTCTATGGCAGGACGTATCTCTCTGGTAAATATGTGTTTATTACCTGCCCTGAATTATATTCTGTGGAATACACCAGTGATAATCCCTAAAAGATATTTTAAAATAATAGCTAGTTTATTAATGGACTTAATATGGAGAGGGAAAAAGCCGAGGATAAAGCCGCAGATATTGTGCACCCATGAGAAGGAGGGTGGACTGTCTGTACCAGACTTGGAACTCTATTTTATTTCAGGGACTATAAAAAACATGATAACATGGAGTAACATGCAAAGTTATAAGAATATTATAGCAGGAATAAATAAAAGATTCGAAAAATGTAACATCTTTCAAATTATGGAGACTGGTATCCTGTGCAAATACACATTTTTAATTGTGTTGATGGCTAAAAACTGGAAGACGACAAAAGAACTATGGTCCCAAACTGGATTTCATGCTGACACTATAATTTGGGACAATACTAGCCTCACAGAATTAAAGTCAATTAAACAGAGGATCTGGTGGAATCACGGAATATATAGATTAGGCCAGGTATGGGAAGAGGGGGATATCATTTTTTTTTTTACTTACAACTAAAACATGCATTGTATACGATGATAGGGAAAGGTACACAAATAACTATGTTACCGCAGCCTCTGGATAATATAACTAAGCTAACATCTAGTAGGAAACTGGTTTTAAGAATATACCAATGTCTGTCACACCGAAAAAATAACAGAAGAGCAATTGATAATTTGACGCATAAATGGCAGGGAGCCTTGAACCCCGTACGGGAAGAATTCTGGGAGTCGGCGATACAGGCGAAGAATAGGGTCTCAAGGAATTTTTCTTATAGAATAATCCAATGTAATATATTGTATCGTCTTTACTACTCGCCTAAGAAGTTAATTAAGTGCTATAAGACCAAAATGTTTAGCTGTCAAAAATGTGGAGAGATAGGAGTGGACGATATACATATATTATGGACATATGTAAAAATTCTAGATTATTGGGTAAAGATTATAAAAAAAAAAATAGAGGAATACCATCAATTTATAGTGCCTAGACATTTCGAGGAATGTATCTTAGGAGTAATGGACGGAGTACAGGCCCCCCAACATAGAGAGTTAGCAATTCAATTATTGTTTCAAGCTAGGAAGTGTATAGTCAGTCATTGGGGGGGGGGGGGGGGAATGCTGTTCCTACAGTCAAAGAATGGGAGAACCTCAATAACTTCACACGCTACCGTGCATTTCCAAGTCTAATTCTGTCCGTAAACGTATACCTGTCATCCAGCGCCTAAATAATAGGCCTAAAATTTATATTCAGCTAAATCTGTGTTTATTGCTGAGGCTGGTCAATTCCTTTAGTGTCCGCCAAAGCACAGTTTTTGTTCTGGGTTGAAATACAATTCCCAACTTAGCAATTCCCTAAATCAGTGGTTTCTGCTGTATCAGGCCAACTTTAAATCTATCCATAAAAGGGTATATTAGATTGAAGGTGCGGATAGGGTCATCCTCAATAACTTCACACGCTACCGTGCATTTCCAAGTCTAATTCTGTCCGTAAATGTATACCTGTCATCCAGCGCCTAAATACTAGGCCTACAATTTATATTCAGCTAAATCTGTCGTTACTGCTGTGCCTGTATTAGTGTAATACGGTACCTAAATAGATAGCCAGATAGTGTTAGGTGTCTGTAAAAAAGACCTGAATTTGAATTCAATACATTGGGCCAAATAATTTTTTTCTTATTGTGGTGAACAGTAACAATGAGGAAAACATCTAGTAAGGGACGCGGACGCGGACATGGTCGTGGTGGTGTTAGTGGACCCTCTGGTGCTGAGAGAGGACGTGGCCGTTCTGCCACAGCCACAAGTTGTAGTGAACCAACTACCTCAGGTCCCAGTAGCCGCCAGAATTTACAGCGATATTTGGTGGGGCCCAATGCCGTTCTAAGGATGGTAAGGCCTGAGCAGGTACAGGCATTAGTCAATTGGGTGGCCGACAGTGGATCCAGCACGTTCACATTATCTCCCACCCAGTCTTCTGCAGAAAGCGCACAGATGGCGCCTGAAAACCAAGCCCATCAGTCTGTCACATCACCCCCATGCATATCAGGGAAACTGTCTGAGCCTCAAGTTATGCAGCAGTCTCTTATACTGTTTGAAGACTCTGCTGGCAGGGTTTCCCAAGGGCATCCACCTAGCCCTTCCCCAGCGGTGGAAGACATAGAATGCACTGACGCACAACCACTTATGTTTCCTGATGATGAGGACATGGGAATACCACCTCAGCACGTTTCTGATGATGATGAAACACAGGTGCCAACTGCTGCGTCTTTCTGCAGTGTGCAGACTGAACAGGAGGTCAGGGAGGAAGACTGGGTGGAAGACGATGCAGGGGACGATGAGGTCCTAGACCCCACATGGAATGAAGGTCGTGCCACTGACTATTACAGTTCGGAGAAAGAGGCAGTGGTGAGACCGAGCCAACAGCGTAGCAAAAGAGGGAGCAGTGGGCAAAAGCAGAACACCTGCCGCCAAGAGACTCCGCCTGCTACTGACCGCCGCCATCTGGGACCGAGCAGCATTAACGTTCTGAACCTTAGCACAACCTGCATGACCAGGCACCTGCATGCAAAGCATGAACTGCAGTGGAGTAAACACCTTAAAAACAAGGAACTCACTCAGGCTCCCCCTGCTACCTCTTCTGCTGCTGCCGCCTCGGCCTGAATGCCAGCATTTCTAAACTACTGGCCTATGAAATGCTGTCATTTAGGCTGGTGGACACAGACAACTTTAAACAGCTCATGTCGCTTGCTGTCCCACAGTATGTTGTTCCCAGTCGGCACTACTTCTCCAAGAGAGCCGTGCCTTCCCTGCACAACCAAGTATCCGATAAAATCAAGTGTGCACTGCGCAACGCCATCTGTGGCAAGGTCCACCTAACCACAGATACGTGGACCAGTAAGCACGGCCAGGGACGCTATATCTCCCTAACTGCACACTGGGTAAATGTAGTGGCGGCTGGGCCCCAGGCGGAGAGCTGTTTGGCGCACATCCTTCCGCCGCCAAGGATCGCAGGGCAACATTCTTTGCCTCCTGTTGCCTCCTCCTCCTACTCGGCTTCCTCCTCCTCTTCTTCCACCTGCTCATCCAGTCAGCCACACACCTTCACCACCAACTTCAGCACAGCCCGGGCTAAACGTCAGCAGGCCATTCTGAAACTCATATGTTTGGGGGACAGGCCCCACACCGCACAGGAGTTGTGGCGGGGTTTAGTACAACAGACCGACGAGTGGTTGCTGCCGGTGAGCCTCAAGCCCGGGCTGGTGGTGTGCGATAATGGGCGAAATCTCGTTTCAGCTCTGGGACTAGCCGGCTTCCGGCTTTTACACATCCTGCCTCTGCACGCCTGTCTGCGCTACAGCGTAACTTCGGCCTTCCCGCTCACCGCCTCATATGCGACATGCCCACTCCACCTTGCACATGCTGGACAGACTGTGCGAGCAGCAGCAGGCCATAGTGGAGTTTCAGCTGCAGCAATCACGGGACAGTCGCACTGCGGAACAGCACCACTTCACCACCAATGACTGGGCCTCCATGCGAGACCTTTGTGCCCTGTTGCGCTGTTTCGAGTACTCCACCAACATGGCCAGTGGCGATGACGCTGTTATCAGCGTTACAATACCACTTCTATGTCTCCTTGGGAAAACACTTAGGGCGATGATGGAAGAGGAGGTGGCCCAGGAGGAGGAGGAGGAGGAAGAGGGGTCATTTTTAGCACTTTCAGGCCAGTCTCTTCGAAGTGACTCAGAGGGAGGTTTTTTGCAACAGCAGAGGCCAGGTACAAATGTGGCCAGCCAGGGCCCACTACTGGAGGACGAGGAGGACGAGGATGAGGTGGAGGAGGATGAGGGTGAAGCATGGTGACAGCGGGGTGGCACCCAACGCAGCTCGGGCCCATCACTGGTGCGTGGCTGGGGGGAAACACAGGACGATGACGATACGCCTCCCACAGAGGACAGCTTGTCCTTACCTCTGGCAGCCTGGCACACATGAGCGACTACATGCTGCAGTGCCTGCGCAACGACAGCAGAGTTGCCCACATTTTAACGTGTGCGGACTACTGGGTTGCCACCCTGCTGGATCCACGGTACAAAGACAATGTGCCCACCTTACTTCCTGCACTGGAGCGTGATAGGAAGATGCGCGAGTACAAGCGCACGTTGGTAGACGCGCTACTGAGAGCATTCCCAAATGTCACAGGGGAACAAGTGGAAGCCCAAGGCGAAGGCAGAGGAGGAGCAAGAGGTCGCCAACGCAGCTGTGTCACGGCCAGCTCCTCTGAGGGCAGGGTTAGCATGGCAGAGATGTGGAAAAGTTTTGTCAACACGCCACAGCTAAGTGCACCACCACCTGATACGGAACGTGTTAGCAGGAGGCAACATTTCACTAACATGGTGGAACAGTACGTGTGCACACCCCTCCACGTACTGACTGATGGTTCAGCCGCATTCAACTTCTGGGTCTCTAAATTGTCCACGTGGCCAGAGCTAGCCTTTTATGCCTTGGAGGTGCCGGGCCTAAATATATGACAATGGACTGTTCCAGTGTTGGGTGACATGAAGCCTGATTCTCTGCTATGACATGAAGACTGATTCTCTGCTGACATGAAGCCTGAATCTCTGTTATGGGACCTCTCTCCTCTGCCTGGGTGCCGGGGCCTAAATATCTGACAATGGACTGTTCCAGTGTTGGGTGACGTGAAGCCTGATTCTCTGCTATGACATGAAGACTGATTCTCTGCTGACATGAAGCCTGAATCTCTGTTATGGGACCTCTCTCCTCTGCCTGGGTGCCGGGGCCTAAATATATGACAATGGACTGTTCCAGTGGTGGGTGACGTGAAGCCTGATTCTCTGCTATGACATGAAGACTGATTCTCTGCTCACATGAAGCCTGAATCTCTGTTATGTGACCTCTCTCCTGTGCCTGGGTGCCGGGGCCTAAATATAGGACAATGGACTGTTCCAGTGTTGGGTGACGTGAAGCCTGATTCTCTGCTATGACATGAAGACTGATTCTCTGCTGACATGAAGCCTGAATCTCTGTTATGGGACCTCTCTCCTCTGCCTGGGTGCCGGGGCCTAAACATCTGACAATGGACTGTTCCAGTGTTGGGTGACTTGAAGCCTGATTCTCTGCTATGACCTGAAGAACGATTTTCTGCTGACATGAAGCCTGAATCTCTGTTATGGGACCTCTCTCCTCTGTCTGGGTGCCGGGGCCTAAATATATGACAATGGACTGTTCCAATGTTGGGTGACGTGAAGCATGATTCTCTGCTATGACATGAAGACTGATTCTCAGCTGACATGAAGCCTGAATCTCTCTTATGGGACCTCTCTCCTCTGCCTGGGTGCCGGGGCCTAAATATATGACAATGGACTGTTCCAGTGTTGGGTGACTTGAAGCCTGATTCTCTGCTGACATGAAGCCTGAATCTCTGTTATGGGTCCTCTCTCCTCTGCCTGGGTACCGGGGCCTAAATATCTGACAATGGACTGTTCCAGTGTTGGGTGACGTGAAGCATGATTCTCTGCTATGACATGAAGACTGATTCTCTGCTGACATGAAGCCTAAATCTCTTTTATGGGACCTCTCTCCTCTGCCTGGGTGCCGGGGCCTAAATATCTGACAATGGACTGTTCCAGTGTTGGGTGACGTGAAGCATGATTCTCTGCTATGACATGAAGACTGATTCTCTGCTGACATGAAGCCTGAATCTCTGTTATGGGACCTCTTTCCTCTGCCTGGGTGCCGGTGCCTAAATATCTGACAATGGACTGTTCCAGTGTTGGATGACGTGAAGCATGATTCTCTGCTATGACATGAAGACTGATTCTCTGCTGACATGAAGCCTGAATCTCTGTTATGGGACCTCTTTCCTCTGCCTGGGTGCCGGGGCCTAAATATATGACAATGGACTGTTCCAGTGTTGGGTGACGTGAAGCATGATTCTCTGCTATGACATGAAGACTGATTCTCTGCTGACATGAAGCCTGAATCTCTGTTATGGGACCTCTCTCCTCTGCCTGGGTGACGGGGCCTAAATATCTGACAATGGACTGTTCCAGTGTTGGGTGACGTGAAGCATGATTCTCTGCTATGACATGAAGACTGATTCTCTGCTGACATGAAGCCTGAATCTCTGTTATGGGAACTCTTTTTTATTACAAAAATACAAAACCTTGCAGACAGAACATCAAACAGAACAGCTTCTCAGCTGACCCAGCCTCACTTACACCCACACTCTATAAAAACCATTATCGAATTATATACAAACGCTAAAAAGAAATGAAACTTACTTAGCCGGTTCAGCTGTAAAACCCAAACCAAAGAAAAACTTGACTACTCGTCAATAAAACGAAAACACAAAAAATACTATTCTTGCCTATAAAACAATAATAATAATAAAAATAAAACAAACACAAAAACCTTTAACTTCCCTAATCTAGCCCTAACCCCCACTACCTACTCCATCACCCCTCACCCATCACACATAAAACACACAAAGGCACAAATAAAAGACCCCTTCCCTCACCCACCCAACCTAACTAGCCCCAACTCATCCTATCTTAATAAACAACATAACTACTTAACACACACTGCAAAATATTCAAGACTACCCGAAGGCCCAAGTTCGGTCTCTGTAAGCCTTTCTTCAAAGCTCAACATCCCACAAAACAAAAATCTATGGTGAAAGCATCAGCCCACCACCAGGAAACGTATGACTAGGCTATGGTACGCTAAAAGCAAAGCCTCTCCAGAGGAGAGAGGCCCTACTGGTACCCAGTCTCTCATACTCCAAAGAACGCACCTTCGCCAGGTCACCCAGAATGTTCCTACATACCACGTCCACTCGGAGGACTTTCTGCTGCATTGAAACTAAACACCGTGCATTCCACGTGTAGAACCTAACCACTATACTAACTAAAAAACATGTGCACAGGTCCCTTCTACCAATGTCTCTGAGCACTCCATAGGCCCACTCCACGTAGGAGAGGCTGGCTAGCCTAGGCAAGCCAATGGA
The DNA here is from genome assembly GCF_014858855.1 of Bufo gargarizans. NCBI lineage: Eukaryota > Metazoa > Chordata > Amphibia > Anura > Bufonidae > Bufo > Bufo gargarizans. Next base: position 47,086,905 of record NC_058084.1, read on the forward strand.
AGCTCCCACCCGTTGGTATACCTCTGTATTAAAGGGACACTGAAGCAGGAAGTGGTCCATACTTTCCAGCATGGAGCCACACTCCTCCCGGGGACAACCCCTTTCATCAGAGTTCCTGTACTTCAAGTTGTCCCTCACATACAGCCTCCCGTGAAAGCAGCGCCAAGCCAAGTCCCAAAACTTCAAGGGGATCCTTGCAGAATTTAGCAACTGTAACCCCTTGTCTAGATCCCGGCTTGGGCAATCCCTGAGGGCCAGGGGCTTCTGGAAGTGGGACAACAAGACCCTCTCGTCAAGGGACCTCCTTGACAGAGTCCTGATCTCCCTCACCTCCAAACCCCACTGGCCCACCCCTTCAGAATCGGGGTGATGTAAGTCGGAAGATATCCGTGAGGCGTACGTAAGTCCTTCACTTGCCCTCCTGTCTCCCATTCCTGGAAGAAAGGCCGAAACCACCCCCGGCAGGAGACTACCCATGGAGAAGCCCTCTCCATCCAGAGGTTCGCCAGATTTGCTTTAACAAAGGTGTTTACAAGAAACACCACGGGGTTGACCATAGATAACCCCCCTAGTCTCCTCGTGCGGTAAGTCACTTCTCTCTTGATCAGGTTCAGTCTATTCCCCCATAAGAGCTGGAAGAACAGACTATAAACCCGAGTCCAGAGAGGCTCTGGCAAGATACACACGCTACCCAAATAGATAAGCAAAGGGAGTAAGTAGGACTTGGTCAGGTTTACCCTTTCCCTGAGGGTCAAAGACCAACCCTTCCACTGGTCGACCTTCTGAGCGGCGATCTTAAGCCTGTCGTCCCAATTTTGAGTGGGATAATCCCCATGGCCAAAATGGATGCCTAGGACTTTGGCTGACGACTTGGGCCCTGGGAGGGTGTCCGGGAGATCAAAAACTGGATCACCCCCTCCCAGCCAGAGACTCTCACACTTATCCCGATTGATCATGGACCCGGATGCCTCCGAGTAGCGATCCACTTCAGACATCACGTACTCTGCCTCCCCTCTCGAGGATACGAAAATGGTGACATCGCCAGCGTACGCTACTGCCCTCAGAGTGGCTTCCGGCGCCGCCCGATCCATCCCGACTCCCGCCAACGGTCCACGATCGATCCACTTAAGAAAGGGATCAATCGCGAACACGTATAAAAGCGGGCTCAAAGGACAACCCTGGCGGACGCCAGACCCAACCTCAAAAGAGCAGCCAGACCAACCGTTCACAAGCGGGAAAACTCTCTGCCCCTGCATAGAAGATCTTTAACGAATCGACAAACCCCCCCGGCAGGCCATACTTCAGAAGGACCGACCAGAGGTACTCATGGTACACCCGATCAAACGCCTTTGCTTGATCTAAGGACAGCATGTACCCCCTCCAGTAGCCTGCTCTACTCTGCTCCACTGCCTCTCGAACACCGAGTACAGCACTCAAAGTGCTGCGGCCTGGAACCGAGCAATGCTGAGCCACCGAAAGGAGTTGGGGTGCAAATTTCACCAGCCTATTAAAAAGTATCTTGGCCAGAATCTTTCTGTCCGTATTAAGAAGTGCTATGGGCCGCCAGTTCTCAATACGGCTCGGATCCTTACCCTTTGATAGAAGGATCAGAGCTGACCTCCTCATTGACCGAGGCAGAGTGCCCGAGGATAAACACTCATTGAATACCTCAGTCAAGAGGGGACATAAAGAGTCCTTAAAGGTCTTATAAAACTCGGATGTTAAGCCATCCGGGCCTGGCGACTTCTTCAGAGCTAACCCTTCCACCGCCAGGATAACTTCCTCCTTCCTGATCTCTTCTACCAAACCGTCAAAAGAGAGGTGAGCTCCTGACTCAGGGGTGACCCCAGCCAGGAAAGCCGACATCTTGTCCCGATCCAGATCCCTCCTCCCCAAGAGGCACGAGTAAAAGGATCTAACGACTTCCAGGATCCCTGATCTGGACCTGTTCAGAGACCTCGTACTATCGACCAGTCCTGTTATTAACTTACTCTTCACTGACATCTTACAATTTCTGTAGGGGTCGGGCGAGCGGTACCTCCCGAAGTCCCTCTCAAAAACTAAAGATGTGTGCCTATCATACTGGCACCTCTTGAGCAAAGATTTCACCCTCGCGGCTACCCTCCAGTCGATCCTCGCGGCTACCACCAGTCGAGACCAGATGCTCAAGTTTCCTCCTCAGACCCTGATACAGGCGGTACCTGTCCAGGGACCTGAGGCTCGAGAGCCGGCGGAAGAACTTTGCAGCTCGATCTTTGAATATCTCCCACCACTCTGACTTAGTATCACAGAGATCCAGTAAAGGTACCTGACTCTGAAGGAAGTCCTCAAAGGATTGTCTCACCTCTGCTTCCTCCAAGACACCCGAATTCAGCTTCCAATAACCTCTTCCCATTTGGGGGGATTCTGAAATATTCAGAGAAAACATAATCAAACGGTGATAGGAGAATTCCACCTCCACAACCCTTAAGGGCGAAAAGGTAGCCTCCTCCTTCAAATAAAACCTATCTATTCTAGACCTGATCTGACTACCTCTATAGAAAGTGAAACCCCCGTGGCCTGGGGTATGCCTAATGTGGACATCCTCCAGACGAGCCTCACTAGCTACTCTATTCAGAAAAATACTATCATGAGTCAGCTGGTTTCTGGTGCCTCCCCTGTCTTGGGGCCTTGTGACAGTATTAAAGTCCCCACCAAAAACCACCTGCCGGCTAGTAAAAAGGAAAGGCTTAATCCTCATAAAGAGACATTTCCTGTCCCACCTGGACTGGGGCCCGTAGATATTAATCAGGCGCAGTTCCTGTCCCTTCATGAGGACGTCCAAGATCAAACACCTCCCCATTTCTAATTCAATTACTCGTCGGCATTCTACCGGTGCGGTAAAAAGGACCGCCACTCCGCTATACGGCTCAGCCGCAAGAGACCAGTAGGAGGGCCCTGGTCTCCACTCCCTCTTGGCTTTATAAATCGCTGCCAAATCTGACAGCCTGGTCTCTTGCAAAAACAAAATGTCAGCTTCAACACGGCTGAGAAAATCGAAGGCTGTGAAACGAGCCGCATCCGACTTAATGCTGGCGACATTAATGGTCGCCAGAGTCAGCAGAGCGGGTACCGCCATAAAGAGTAATTAAATTAGACGGCCTTCTTCCCATCCTTCTCCCCCCTCCCGGGGCTGCCTTCTAGAGCAGCACGACCTCTCTTGAGGGAGATAGTGGTATCCATCTCTGCCACCACCACCTCCCTCTGCGCACCACTCCTGGCTTTCTCAGTCTCAGGGCCCGGTTTTGCCACCCCTCCTGAGGACCTTGCATCCCCAACAGAGGGGGGCGCGGGGCCCCCTGAAAGCTCTCCCTCCTTCACCCCCTGCCCCTCACCTTCAACCTCCTCCTCAGCAGAGGAGGCAGAGGTCTCATTCAAGATGAGGTACCGGTTGGAGAGCTCCAGAGGGGAGCCGGTTACACCTTCCTTGGCGACTTTGGTTGGGCTAGATTTTTTTTTAGTACGCCGTTTCCGTTTACTTTGGGACTCTGCCCCACTACCCTCTGCAGAACTTTCGTAGTGCGAGGACAGAGTCTCTTCGGCCCGGTCCAGTCTCTCAATCTCCTCCTCCAGCTCGCTGCCCCCTAGGGTCTCGGATTCAGGAGGGGCAGTCGTTTGGGAAGGAGCGGGCATCACCACAGGACGGGGTTCCTCCCCCTCCCTCTCCGCCTGACGCCTCTCTCTCCGCTTCTGCCGGGACGGGTTGTTCCGGTTCCTCACTGACCCCTTAACTCCACTGCCTTTGCCAGTACCCGCCTCAGCCGAAGGGACCTCCCGGCCCGCTCCTGCATGAGCTCGGGCCGCATTGGCCTCAGAGAGAGGACAGCGACTGAAGGGGTGCCCGAGCTCCCCACACAGGTTGCATCTAATCTCCTCACAAGATGCAGCAAGATGACCTGTCCCCCCACACAACGCGCACTTCTGCACTTGGCAGCTGGCGCTGAAGTGTGTGGGGCTGCCGCACTTGTGACAGAGCTTAGGCTGCCCCCTGTAGAAAACCAAGATCCTGTCTCGGCCGATAAAGGCAGATGATGGAATGTGGGAAACTGTACTGCCCAGATGCCTAAGCTTGATATTAAACGTCCAGGCACCCGACCAAATGCCAAACTCGTCCAGGTTTTTAGCTGGTATTCCCTGGACCTCTCCGTACCTTCCCAGCCAGGTCATGATGTCAATACAAGAGAGCGACTCGTTACGGGTCAGAACGGTCACTCTCTTGACCTCACTCTGGCGGGTTATCGCTTTTGCAACCAAACCACGCCAGTCCGGCATGTTCTTTACCAGCTCATATCCTGACCAGAAGAGCTCAAGCCCCTCCGGCCGGACAAAGCTGATGTCAAACTCCTTGGAGCCAAAAGGATGGATCAAGGCAAAGATGTCAGTAGCCTTGAAACCCATCCCAAGCAGGAGCTCCACTACCCTCTTTCTAGTAGGGCAAGCTTCATCGCCACTCCACTTGAGACAGACCACATTCCGTCTGGCTCCAGGGCCGGTTGTGGGTGAAGACCAGGTGGTCTCGCCCCCGTTCTGTTCTCGGAAGGTCCGAACGCCATGTCTGTTGAACCAGAATGAACATTCCACCTTCTCTCCCTCTACGGAAAAGGAGCTCTCCCCCTTTTTGAGGGCCTCAAACAGTCGCTGCTGCAAGTCACCATTACCAGGCCCTGAGAGTGAGGAAGCCAAAGAGGCCAGCCCCTCCCCCCCTACGGCCGCAGCCATACTGGCATAACTTCTGCCAGGCGCCAGGGACGCAGGAGGGGCAGCAGAACCGGCTCCCCCCCCCTCTACCTGCCTCAACTGTCGCACCGGATCCCTCTGAGGGGGCCACACGGGGGGGAACCCGCCACTTTTCCAGCAGCAGGGCAACCCCCCGCATTCACCCCCCCATCGGGACCCGGAGCGACCCCTAAACTAACACCCCCTCCATGACCCTTTTGGGTGACCACTTTTTCAGTAGTCACCTTTACAGGGACTATCTCAATCACATCGGACCCCATACACACTGCTGGGCCAGCTGACACTTTATTTACATCATTTACATTGCTTTTATTTATATTGCTTTTATTTATATCGTCACTTTTAACCTTTTTACCCTTCTTATCCTTCCCTCTGCTACCACCCGCCCCACACAGAACCTGGGCACTGGTGGTCACTACCCCCACCTCCCCTGCGTTTGATTCAGCGCTGGGGGCAGAGGCAGAAGCGGAGGGAATGACACCAGTGGCCACATAGGCGGCCATGGAGGAGGGGGAGACACATCCCCTCCTCCTAACAGTTGTTCTTCTTGAAAAGCGCCGTGCCGTGGCACCACTGTGCTCAGCAAGCCGATGCCTTTCACTCCTAAATTGTCCTTTAGGAGCGCTCTTAATCTCATCCAGGGACACACCGACAGACACGTCCCCCGGCCCGCCCACCACCCCCGTAGCACCGCTCTCCGCCACCAACACTGCGGCCCAGGAGGGCGGAGCAACGGGCACTACTGGAGCAGCGGGACCGGAGGAGAAAACAGGGAAACCTGGAGCCTTCTTTATGGGAGAGAGGGGAGGAGCGCCGGCCACGGCAGTCGCCCCCACCACGTCACTCCGCCGCAGGTCCACCACACACCCATTCAGTGTGTTTAGGACCGCGGCGGGGACGGACGGAGTTAGCCGTGTCACCGGAAAGCGCCCCCCACCCTCCGAACTCGCCGCCCTCAATGCCTGCGTGTTGGACTTTTCAGTCCCTCCTTCTCTCGGGCCGCCCCCACTACTGCAAGTGAGGACGGCGTACTCCGCCATCTTGGACACCTCGTGTTTTTTCTCCCCACTCCCGTCGCCCGGTCCCACAGCAGAGACCAGAGCTGGGAGGATGGTGGGGGTTGCAATCCAAGCAGCCTTTTCAGCCTGCCCGGATTGCTGGGGGTGAGAAACATACACATATCTCACCTCCACTCTGCTTTTTTCTTTCTTCTTTTTTCCCTTCTTTTTTTTCTTTTCAATATCTTCATCCTCATCTGGAAGTTCTTCTCCAAACAAAAAACTGCCTTCATGGAGCCGGGGTGACTCCAAGCGTTTAATCTCAGCCATGAGCCCTCCCCCGACTCCACTACTTCCACTTTCAAATTCATCCTCTGAGCTTGTGAAAGGCAGGCACACCTGTTCAGCTGTGATCCCAGTGTCCATGGCCTGCTCCTCTTTCTCTGTCTTTCTCTCTGCCTTTTTCTCTGCCTCTGGTTCTTCCTCATCGTCTGGGGGGTCAGCCATTTGCAGACTTCCCTGGGCCATGATGAAAAATCTTTCCTCGTTTTTTAGTTTTTCTTGGAAGGGACCACTACTTTCCAGTATAATTGCCCTCCTTGCTTCCATTTCTTTTATCTTTTCTTTTAGGACCTTTATCCTCTCTGATATCTCAGGTCTTTTATTTTTTGAAGCCTTGTCCTCCTTTACTCTTTCCAGCTTAATGTCGCTTCTGAGTTTTTTTAAGGCTTTGCCAGCGTCTTCATATTCCCTGAGGTAGGCCGCAATACGGGAGCTGTACATAGAGACCGATTCCTGGGGCCTTTTGATGCTCCAGTCAGTCTCCATCCTCCCTGGCCCACTCCAAGGAACACTCCGCTCACCTGCAGGGTTACCATCCACCCTCCTGGACTTGCTGGTTGTCTTCACAGCTCCGCTCCCAGGGGCTGCAGGGGACACCACAGCATGACCCCTGCTCGATCTTCTGACCGCTGAGATGGATGATGGTGCAGAGGCCGGTAACTCGCCTCCCCTTCCTCCCGCTGGCCTACCCCGGGAAGCAGGATCCTGGGTCCCAACTGGAGACATAGCTCCAGGCCTCCACCAACTCCCTAAGGAGAGGCAGGGCCTGGGCTGGGGAGAGGTGTTGAAAACTCCCCGCAAGCCTGGAGCTCCTCCTGGGGAGCAGATGTTAGAAAACTCCCCAGAGAGGCCCACACTGGAAGTTCCAGGAGCTCAGTGGAAACACCTCCTCACTCTGTGGCTGCAGGAACCAGACACGCCCCAGTCTGATTCTCTGTTATGGGACCTCTCTCCTCTGCCTGGGTGCCGGGGCCTAAATATATGACAATGGACTGTTCCAGTGTTGGGTGACGTGAAGCATGATTCTCTGCTATGACATGAAGACTGATTCTCTGCTGACATGAAGCCTGAATCTCTGCTATGGGACCTCTCTCCTCTGCCTGGGTGCCGGGGCCTAAATATCTGACAATGGACTATTCCAGTGGTGGGTGACGTGAAGCATGATTCTCTGCCATGACATGAAGACTGATTCTCTGCTAACATGAAGCCTGAATCTCTGTTATGGGACCTCTTTCCTCTGCCTGGGTGCCGGGGCCTAAATATCTGACAATGGACTGTTCCAGTGTTGGGTGACGTGAAGCCTGATTCTCTGCTATGACATTAAGACTGATTCTCTGCTGACATGAAGCATGAATCTCTGTTATGGGACCTCTCTCCTCTGTCTGGGTGCCGGGGCCTAAATATATGACAATGGACTGTTCCAGTGGTGTGTGACGTGAAGCCTGATTCTCTGCTATGACATGAAGACTGATTCTCTGCTGACATGAAGCCTGAATCTCTGTTATGGGACATCTCTCGTCTGCCTGGGTGCCGGGGCCTAAATATCTGACAATGGACTGTTCCAGTGTTGGGTGACGTGAAGCATGATTCTCTGCTATGACATGAAGACTGATTCTCTGCTGACATGAAGCCTGAATCTCTGTTATGGGACCTCTCTCCTCTGCCTGGGTGCCGGGGCCTAAATATATGACAATGGACTGTTCCAGTGTTGGGTGACGTGAAGCATGATTCTCTGCTATGACATGAAGACTGATTCTCTGCTGACATGAAGCCTGAATCTCTGTTATGGGACCTCTCTCCTCTGCCTGGGTGCCTGGGCCAAAATATCTGACAATGGACTGTTCCAGTGTTGGGTGATGTGAAGCCTGATTCTCTGCTATGACATGAAGACTGATTCTCTGCTGACATGAAGCCTGAATCTCTGCTATGGGACCTCTCTCCTCTGCCTGGGTGCCGGGGCCTAAATATCTGACAATGGACTATTCCAGTGGTGGGTGACGTGAAGCATGATTCTCTGCCATGACATGAAGACTGATTCTCTGCTAACATGAAGCCTGAATCTCTGTTATGGGACCTCTTTCCTCTGCCTGGGTGCCGGGGCCTAAATATCTGACAATGGACTGTTCCAGTGTTGGGTGACGTGAAGCCTGATTCTCTGCTATGACATTAAGACTGATTCTCTGCTGACATGAAGCATGAATCTCTGTTATGGGACCTCTCTCCTCTGTCTGGGTGCCGGGGCCTAAATATATGACAATGGACTGTTCCAGTGGTGTGTGACGTGAAGCCTGATTCTCTGCTATGACATGAAGACTGATTCTCTGCTGACATGAAGCCTGAATCTCTGTTATGGGACATCTCTCGTCTGCCTGGGTGCCGGGGCCTAAATATCTGACAATGGACTGTTCCAGTGTTGGGTGACGTGAAGCATGATTCTCTGCTATGACATGAAGACTGATTCTCTGCTGACATGAAGCCTGAATCTCTGTTATGGGACCTCTCTCCTCTGCCTGGGTGCCGGGGCCTAAATATATGACAATGGACTGTTCCAGTGTTGGGTGACGTGAAGCATGATTCTCTGCTATGACATGAAGACTGATTCTCTGCTGACATGAAGCCTGAATCTCTGTTATGGGACCTCTCTCCTCTGCCTGGGTGCCTGGGCCTAAATATCTGACAATGGACTGTTCCAGTGTTTGGTGATGTGAAGCCTGATTCTCTGCTATGACATGAAGACTGATTCTCTGCTGACATGAAGCCTGAATCTCTGTTATGGGACCTCTCTCCTCTGCCTGGGTGCCGGGGCCTAAATATCTGACAATGGACTGTTCCAGTGTTGGGTGACGTGAAGCATGATTCTCTGCTATGACATGAAGACTGATTCTCTGCTGAGTCGCTGACATGAAGCCTGAATCTCTGTTATGGGACCTCTCTCCTCTGTCTGGGTGCCGGGGCCTAAATATATGACAATGGACTGTTCCAGTGTTGGGTGACGTGAAGCATGATTCTCTGCTATGACATGAAGACTGATTCTCTGCTGACATGAAGCCTGAATCTCTGCTATGGGACCTCTCTCCTCTGCCTGGGTGCCGGGGCCTAAATATCTGACAATGGACTATTCCAGTGGTGGGTGACGTGAAGCATGATTCTCTGCCATGACATGAAGACTGATTCTCTGCTAACATGAAGCCTGAATCTCTGTTATGGGACCTCTTTCCTCTGCCTGGGTGCCGGGGCCTAAATATCTGACAATGGACTGTTCCAGTGTTGGGTGACGTGAAGCCTGATTCTCTGCTATGACATTAAGACTGATTCTCTGCTGACATGAAGCATGAATCTCTGTTATGGGACCTCTCTCCTCTGTCTGGGTGCCGGGGCCTAAATATATGACAATGGACTGTTCCAGTGGTGTGTGACGTGAAGCCTGATTCTCTGCTATGACATGAAGACTGATTCTCTGCTGACATGAAGCCTGAATCTCTGTTATGGGACATCTCTCGTCTGCCTGGGTGCCGGGGCCTAAATATCTGACAATGGACTGTTCCAGTGTTGGGTGACGTGAAGCATGATTCTCTGCTATGACATGAAGACTGATTCTCTGCTGACATGAAGCCTGAATCTCTGTTATGGGACCTCTCTCCTCTGCCTGGGTGCCGGGGCCTAAATATCTGACAATGGACTGTTCCAGTGTTGGGTGACGTGAAGCATGATTCTCTGCTATGACATAAAGACTGATTCTCTGCTGAGTCGCTGACATGAAGCCTGAATCTCTGTTATGGGACCTCTCTCCTCTGTCTGGGTGCCGGGGCCTAAATATATGACAATGGACTGTTCCAATGTTGGGTGACGTGAAGCATGATTCTCTGCTATGACATGAAGACTGATTCTCTGCTGACATGAAGCCAGATTCTCTGCTATGGGACCTCTCTCCAATTGATATTGGTTAATTTTTATTTATTTTATTTTTATTTAACTACATTTTGCTGCCTTTTGCAGCCCTCTAGCCCTTTCCTGGGCTGTTTTACAGCCTTTTTAGTGCCGAAAAGTTTGGGTCCCCATTGACTTCAATGGGGTTCAGGTTCGGGATGAAGTTCGGGTCGGGTTCGGTTCCCGAACCTGAACATTTCCGGGAAGTTCGGCCGAACTTCTTGAACCCGAACATCCAGGTGTTCGCTCAACTCTAATCAGCTGCTGTTTTTTGTCTATTCAGCAGCTTATTGAATAAGAAGCAATGTAGCCGGCTAGTTGCACACCTTCACTGGCTACATAGCCATCTTGTTTCCTGCTCTTTCCCTATATTGTTAAATCATAATACGGGCTGTCTGCACCTAGCTACTGAATTTAAAAAACACAAACACGTTTACTGCCTCCCGACATGTTTTCCCGGTAAACCAGAGTCTTCAGGGGATCGGGCAGGTATGTCTGTGGGGGTGAGGAACACCTTTTATTTTATTGGTAAGTGATGTCACAGCGCAGGGGTCCAACGTTCTCTCACCTATAGCAAGCAAAGGGAGGTATAAGGCTAGCGATGGTTGGCCATTCCAGTGCCGGATACATGCTGTCCACACACCATCAGCAGTGGATAGCACTTACTGTCTTTGCAGCCATTATTAAAGGGACACTGACAGGCCCAAAAAGCATATTATGGGTTATATATGACAGTATAGGTCTTATAAAGGGTATTAGAATCATCTCAGTATCGCCCCTGTCCACCTCATAAATACAATAATATGAAGTTTTATAACCTGCTTTCCTCTTGTTCAATCTGCCCAAGGGGCGGTGCTTCATATCAACTTGCGCCCAGCCAGCCTCGCCACAACTGCGATCCCGGCCAGTGAGGGTGCCGGGCGCATGCGCTGAAGAGAGACGGGGACACTAGTACAGCGCTTCAGAGTAGCCGCCCAGCTCAGTGAATATTGATGAGCTGGGCGGCGCTTCAAACGGCAGTTGTGGCGAGGCTGGCTGGGCGCAAGTTGATATGAAAGCAGGTTATAAAACTTCATATTATTGTATTTATGAGGTGGACAGGGGCGATACTGAGATGATTCTAATACCCTTTATAAGACCTATACTGTCATATATAACCCATAATATGCTTTTTGGGCCTGTCAGTGTCCCTTTAATATCCGCTCCTGATGACACAGAGGAATTACCCCCTCAGTAGAAACGCGTTGAGCAGCTATTAGGTTCACATGCATTGCTGAGTGGACATGGTGAACCATCATCTAGAAGATAGTGATCCACAGGCAGGGTGATAGTGTGTAGGGCAGATATCGGCACCTTACGTCAGTAACTCTATTACTAAGTGAGCGCTGCTGTAAAACACAATACAGAGCGCTGACTGACTGCCTGAAACCTCACTGGTATAGACTGGGCTGTTTACTAGCACGGCTGGTACATAGCTGAGGTGTATACCAGTGTGGAAAACTACCGGGCTGACATACTGTTAGTGTATCCTTACACCTTATGGGGAGCAATAGGATTGAGGGGAATATTTATAGACATACCTCTGACTAACTATTGCACCCTAGCCTGCATTGACTCTTTAGGTGGGCTGTTTTGCCCCAGATTTTAGTATTGAATCCGCAATAAAGTGAGTTTTTGTTTTATTTTAACGTTCTTTACCAGGCTGAGAATGAATGACAATTGTGAACGTCTACTTTTTACACTTATTTAACCTGTTAGTCAATAAAATGAATTTGCCTCTCTTTCTAATACTTCTACACATAGCAATCCCAACACCCCTGAAGTTTGCAATATCTCCACCTATAGTATATCTTCTACCACCTCAAAGGCTTTTTTTTTTTAGCCCTTCCAAGAACTCTATCGGAGAATCCCTTTTTGAGTCAGTTATCGCCTACTTCACAATTGGGAGTCACAAGAAAGATTCTGTTTAGCATCAAACTAATGACCCCTCTCTTTACTCTGTCATTAGAGTCCAAAATAGTTCCGATTATTAGAATACAGACCTCCTACCTACCAAAAGCACTCAATATGATAGTCGAAAACAGCCAATAAAGAAAAGGTTAAACCTAGACGATGAGGATAAAGGGGAGGCAAAGGTAATTACTTAATCAAGCAAGAAGTCCAGAGTAGCCATGTAGATCCAATAAACCTAAGATCCAAGGGTATTTTTAATTTATCTAGTAATGCTCCTAAACCGGGCAGAAATAAGTGCGTTAGAGAAAGGCTGATCATTCCGCCCCACAAGTATCCCCAACCAATTCATTCAGAAACTTACTCTAAAAAGGCATTTTGAAATAAAAACGTTAACTGGGTAAGAAAGGACACATAGGAATGACTGGGATATGTGTAAGATTCCCATCATTCTTGATTCTGGGGAGAATCATCTGGATGAGTTCTGATACGCTGATGTGGAAATACTTACTGACTAGCTACTTAATGAACCTATTTCTTCCTCCTTGGAAAGTAAATTCTCCTTCTACCAGATACAAAGTCAAGGTTCCCACTTGGAAACCTATTATAAGCCTAGGGCCAGCAACACTGCAGCAGGGCGTTTCTCCTAGCAACCAGGAGGCTGACCGCTGCAGGAAGGATGGGAAAAGGAGTGCAGCAAAGGTCAGACAGATACTGGTGGTAGGGGACTCCATTATTAGGAGGACAGACAGGGTCTTCTGTCGCCGAGACCGTGAATGCCGAACAGTGTGTTGATTTCCGGGTGCTCGGATTTGGCATATTGCAGATCGAATTTACAGATTGCTGGGTGGGGCTGGGGAAGACCCGCCGGTCATGGTACACATTGGCACCAATGACAAAGTCAGGGGGAGATGGAAGGTCCTTAAAAATGATTTCAGGGAACAAGAGAAGCTCAAGTCCAGGCCCTCCAAGGTAGTGTTTTCAGAAATACTACCAGTGCCACAAGCTTCACCAGAGAGACAACGGGAGCCTAGGGAGTTAAATAAGTGGCTCAGAAGCTGGTGCAGGAAGGAAGGGTTTGGGTTCATGGAGAAATGGGCCGACTTCTCTGTCGGTTATAGGCTCTACAGTAGGACGGGCTGCACCTTAATAGGGAGGGTGCAACTGCTCTGGGGGAAAAAATGGTTAGGTGGATGGAGGAGCTTTTAAATTAGGATATTAGGGGAGGGTGGGGGGGCTTATACTAATAAGGGGGTAGATTGTGTAGATCGTGGGGATAAGTGGGTCACAGTGTCACTGTTGCTGGTTGTACCCATATTGTGGTGACAAAAATAAAGACCGGGATTTTCACCACGTCCTTTTGGTGCCGGAGCCTTTTTCTACTTGTGTATTTACCTTGGACTGGCTTGAGTCCGCCCCGTGCACCGTCACACGATCGAAAGGTGAGCTGGCTACAAACTTTTCTACTATATACCGGTAGATTGTGTAGACAGAAAGTGGGATATAGAAGGGGACAGTGGGGATTTAGTAGGGACTGGGGTTAGTGAGGAAGTAGGGAGAAGACTGGGCATAACTATACACTTATGAAAAATAGAACTGCTGGTAACAAGAACCTGTTACATACAAACATCAAGCAAGGTAACCAAGAATCCCAGATATTCACTTTACAGGTAATATTAATTTAAAATGTATTTTCAGAAATGCCTGAAGTCTAGCTAGAAAAAGGGGGGAGCTGGAGGCTATGGTACTAGAAAAACAGACATGGTTGGATTCTTTGCATGACTGGGCTGTTAATATTGAGGGTTTTACACTATTTTAGAAAGACAGGGTCAAAAGAAAAGGCAGTGATGCGTGTCTGTACGTGAGGAGCGATCTGAAGACAAGTGTGAAAGAGTCAATTGTGGGTGAGGATGGTGAGATTGTGGAAACCTTATGGGTGGAAGTTCAAAGAGATATAAACACTGAAGAAAATATGTGGTGTAATCTATAGAGCCCCTAACATCACAGAGAAGATAGAAACACAACTGTATAACTAAATAGAGCGGGGTATAGTGGTCATAATGGGTGATTTTAACTTCCCACATATTGACTGGGCTCACGGTTCTGCCTTAACCACAAAGGGGAGAAAATTCCTCAACTTGCTGCTGAGCCACTTTATGGGCCAGTTTGTAGAAGCTCCCACTAGGGGCGATGCTCTGTTGGATCTGGTAATTTCTAGTGATGCAGAGCTTGTTGGAAATGTTACTGTTCGAGAAACACTAGGTAATAGTGACCACAATATAAATATTTTCCCCCTAAACCATAAGAAGCAAACTCTGTCAGGCAGAGCAAAGACATTGAATTTCAAAAAGATTAATTTCCTTGGGTTCAGGGCAGCATTTTAAGGGCATAAACTGGGAGCAGCTACTGTCACATAATAATACTGAGGATAAATGGGAGAGCTTTAAATCCACATTGAGAAATTGCACACAAAAAATGTATTCCTTTAGATAACAAGTATAAACAACTAAAATTAAACCCCCATGGCTTACAGCTACTGTAAAAAGGGCAATAAAAGACAAAAAAAAGGCATAAAAAAATACATAACTGAGGTATCAGCTGTAGCGTTTGAAGATTACAAAGGGCTTAATAAAATCTGTAAAAAGGAGATAAAATTAGCAAAAATACAAAACGAACAGCAGGTAGCAAAAGAGAAAAACAAATACCCAAAAATTATTTAAATATATAAATGCTAAAAACCTAGGTCTGAGCAGGTAGGATCCCCTTTCACACTAGCGTTCGATCGGATCCGTTCTGAACGGATCCGATCATAATAATGCAGACGGAGGCTCCGTTCAGAACGGATCCGTCTGCATTATTTTAGCATATGACAGCAAGTGTGAAAATAGCCTCGTACGGATCCGTCCAGACTTTCAATGTAAAGTCAATGGGGGACGGATCCGCCTGAAGATTGAGCCATATTGTGGCATCTTCAAACGGATCCGTCCCCATTGACTTACATTGTAAGTCTGGACGGATCCGCACGCCTCCGCACGGCCAGGCGGACACCCGAACGCTGCAAGCAGCGTTCAGCTGTCCGCCTGTCCGTGCGGAGGCGAGCGGAGCGGAGGCTGAACGCCGCCAGACTGATGCAGTCTGAGCGGATCCGCTCCATTCAGACTGCATCAGGGCTGGACGGCTGCGTTCGGGTCCGCTCGTGAGCCCCTTCAAACTGAGCTCACGAGCGGACCGACGAACGCTAGTGTGAAAGTAGCCTAAGTAATGGTAAAGGGGGTTAGTCACTGAAGATAAGGAAAAGGCAGAGTAACTAAATGGGTTTTATAGCTCTGTATATAACAAGAGAAAGAAGCTGATATCTGTGGTGCTGGGGCTGTTACTACATCCAGTGAGATACTCAATTGGCTAACTGTAGATATGGCCCAATATAGGTTAAATAAGGTAAATGTGAACAAAGCTACGGGTCCAGATGGATTACACCCAAGAGTTCTTAAAGAGCTCAGTTCAGTCATTGCTGTGCCCCTGTTTATAATTTTTAAAGATTCTCTAGGTACTGGTACAATGCCAAGTTATTGACGCAAGGCAAATGTGGTGCCTATATGCAAAAAAGGCTGTAGGTCCTCCACAGGTAATTATAGACCAGTTAAGTTTAACTCCTAAAGGACTCGGCTCATTTTCACCTTAAGGACCATGCAATTTTTTTGCAAATCTGACCAGTATCACTTTATGTGGTGATAACTTTAAAACGCTTTGACTTATCCAGGCCATTCTGAGATAGTTTTTTTGTCACGTATTGCACTTCATGACACTGGTAAAATGGAGTAAAAAAAAATAAATCATTTTTATTTATAAAAAAATACCAAATTAACCAAAAATGTTGAAAAATTAGCACATTTTTTAGTTTAAATTTCTCTACTTCTATAATACATAGTAATATTATTTTGGGAATTACATTTTATTTTTTGGGGATGTTACAAGGCTTAGAAGTTTAGAAGCAAATCTTGAAATTTTTCATAAATTTTCAAAAACCCACTTTTTAAGGACCAGTTCAGGTCTGAAGTGACTTTGTGAGGCTTACATTATAGAAACTATACCCCTCAATGTATTCAAAACTGATTCTACAAACATCGTTAACCCTTTAGGTGTTCCACAAGAGTTATTGACAAATGGAGATGAAATTCAAGAATAAAATTTTTGGGGCAAACACCCCATATGTGGCCGTAAACTACTGTACGAGCACACGGTAGGGCGTAGTGGGAAAGGTGCGCTGTGTGGTTTTTGGAAGGCAGAATTTGCTGGACTAGTTTATTTACACCATGTTCTATTTAAGCCCCCCTGATGCACCCCTAGAGTAGAAACTCCATAAAAGGGACCCCATCTAAGAAACTACACCCCTCAGGGTTTTCCCTCAGGGTTTTCAAGACTGATTTTAAAAACGTCGGTAACCCTTTAGGTGTTCCTCAAGAGTTATTGGCAAATGGAGATGAAATTTAAGAATTTAAGTTTTTTTTGTCAAATTTATCATTTTTATCAATTTTTTCCAGTAACAAAGCAAGGGTTAACAGCCAAACAAAAAACTATATTTATTGCCCCGATTCTGTAGTTTGCAGAAACACACCATATGTGGCCATAAACTACTGTACGGGCACACGGTAGGGCGTAGAGGGAACGGTGCACTGTGTGGTTTTTAGAAGGCAGATTTTGCTGGACTGGTTTATTTACACCATGTCCCATTTTAAGCCCCCCTGATGCACCCCTAGAGTAGAAACTCCATAAAAGTGACCCTATCTAAGAAACTACACTCCTCAAGGTATTCAAAACTGATTTTACAAATGTCATTAACCCTTTAGGAGTTCCACAAGAGTTATTGGCAAATGGAAATGAAATTTAAGAATTACAATTTTTGGGAAAATTTTCCATTTTAATCAATTTTTTCCAGTAACAAAGCAAGTGTTAACAGCCAAACAAAACGCTAAGTTTATTGCCCCGATTCTGCAGTTTGCAGAAACACCCCATATGTGGCCGTAAACTACTGTACGGGCACACGGTAGGGCGTAGAGGGAAAGGTGCGCCGTGTGGTTTTTGGAAGGCAGATTTTGCTGGACTGGTTTATTTATACCATGTCCCATTTGAAGCCCCTCTAGAAACTCCATAAAAGTGACCCTATTTAAAAAACTATGTGACAAGATGGCAGTTTTGTTTGAACTATTTTTAGGGTACATATGATTTTTGTAGCTCTATATTAGAGATGTCGCGAACATAAAATTTTCCGTTCGCGAACGGCGAACGTGAGTTTCTGCAAATGTTCGCGGACTGGCGAACCGGGCAAACCGCCATTGACTTCAATAGGCAGGCGAATTTTAAAACCCACAGGGACTCTTTCTAGCCACAGTAGTGATGGAAAAGTTGTTTCAAGGGGACTAACACCTGGACTGTGGCATGCCGGAGGGGGATCCATGGCAAAACTCCCATGGAAAATTGCATAGTTGACGCAGAGTTGGATTTTAATCCATAAAGGGCATAAATCACCTAACAATCCTAAGTTTTTTTGAACAACGTGGTTTAAAACATCCAGTGTGTGTATACGATCAGGTATGATGTTGTATCGATCAGGTAGTGTAAGGGTTACGCCCGCTTCACAGACATTGACAGACCAAACTCCCCTTTTAATGCACCGCAAACAACCGCAAACAGTCCATTTGCCCAACAGCAAACTTCCCATTTGCACAAGGTTGGATACCAAGCTAGCCATGTCCCGTTGATGTCATTGAAGGTTTCTTCCTCCACCCAGCCACGTACAACACCAAGGGTCCCCGAAAGGTGAATTGAATTTATTTTTCGAACGGGGAGATGGTTAAAAAAACGCTGGCTCCCTCCCCTTTGTTTGAATCCACGCCACGGTCACTGCGTCTGCGCCGTGCAATTTACTGTCACACCCGATATGAGTGGTATTTTCTGTAGTACTATTCTCATCAGTTTAATCCCTGTTATGTAACGTCCCCAATCTGGGGTCCATTTATTAAATTGAATTTTCGAATGGGGAGATGGTTAAAAAAACGCTGGCTCCCTCCCCTTTGTTTGAATCCACGCCACGGTCACTGCGTCTGTGCCGTGCAATTTACTGTCACCCGATATGAGTGGTATTTTCTGTAGTACTATTCTCATCAGTTTAATCCCTGTTACGTCCCCTATCCGGGGACGTGTGTCGAATTGATTAATCATTGTTGAATTAACGACATCCTGAAATAATTTTGTTCTGAGCTCTGTACTTGCTTTGTATTGGAATTGATGGGGATTTTTTAAATTGTCTGCATTATTTCTAATAAACTATTAAGATACTTTATTATGATTTTTTTATTTTATGTATTAAAAACCCATACAACTTTAAAAAAAAAAGATGTTTTTTCTATAAAAAATTATCCAGCCGATCACTTTTAGTCTGATCATAATGAAGCAACTGCCTTATCTGGGGTGTGGCAACATTGCCAACACACTCATAGAGGTGATGATCGCTTCATTGTGATACGCAAAATTGATGTTTTCCTCCAGGCAGAAAGGTGACTAAAACATTGCGGCTCGAACCCTAGTTGGTGGCGGAGAATTCACGAAAGTCATCCGGTATGCAGACATTAAATACAGCAGCGTGGGGACTATTTTGAGGCCAAGGCATGTCATCAGGCCTTTTGTTAGTCAAACGTATCCCCCACTGTCAGTCCCTTCGGGATCCATGCCTCATTCATCTTAATGAAGGTGAGGTAATCAACACTTTTTTGACCAAGGCGATTTCTTTTGTCAGTGACAATGCCTCCTGCTGCACTGAATGTCCTTTCTGACAGGACACTTGAAGCAGGGCAGGCCAGAAGTTCTATCGCAAACTGGGATAGTTCAGGCCACTGGTCAAGCCTGCACACCCAGTAGTCAAGGGGTTCATCGCTCCTCAGAGTGTCGATATCTGCAGTTAAGGCGAGGTAGTCTGCTACCTGTCGGTTCAGTCGTTCTCTAAGGCTGGATCCCGAAGTGCTGTGGCGATGTGTAGGACTGAAAAAGCTCTGCATATCCTCCATCAACAACACATCTGTAAAGCGTCCTGTCCTTGCCGCCGTGGTCATGGTAGGAGGAGGATTACTTTCCCCTCTTCCCCTGTTAGATTCCCGTTGTGCTGTGACATCCCCCTTATAAGCTGTGTAAAGCATATTTTTTTGTTTGGTTTTGAACTGCTGCATCCTTTCTGACTTCCAGCAATTTGGTAACATTTCCGCCACTTTCTGCTTATACCGGGGGTCTAGTAGCGTGGCCTTCCAGTACAGGTCGTTCTGCTTCATCCTTTTTATACGAGGGTCCCTCAACAGACATGACAGCATTAAAGACCCCATTTGCACAAGGTTGGATGCCGAGCTACTTATTTCCCGTTCCTCCTCCTTACTGATGTCATTGACTGTCTGTTCTTCCCCCCAGCCATGTACAACACCACGGGTCCCAGATAGGTGACAACAACGAGCACCCTGGGATGCCTGCTGTGGTTGGTCTTCCTCCTCCTCGAAGCCACATTCCTCCTCTGACTCCTCTTCCTCATACTCCTCTTGCAGCGTTGCCGCAGGTCCGGCAAGCGATGATGACAAGGCTGTTTCTGGTGGTGATAGTGACCACAACTCTTCCTCTTCCTCTTCACGCTCATCAACAGCCTAATCCAGCACTCTTCGCAGGGCACGCTCCAGGAAGAAAACAAATGGGATGAGGTCGCTGATGGTGCCTTCGGTGCGACTGACTAGGTTTGTCACCTCCTCAAAAGGACGCATGAGCCTACAGGCATTGCGCATAAGCGTCCAGTAACGTGGCAAAAAAATTCCCAGCTCCGCAGAGGCTGTCCTAGCACCCCGGTCATACAAATACTCGTTGATGGCTTTTTCTTGTTGGAGCAGGCGGTCGAACATTAGGAGTGTTGAATTCCAACGTGTCGGGCTGTTGCAAATCAAGCGCCTCACTGGCATGTTGTTTTGGCGCTGAATGTCTGAAAAGTGCGCCATGGCCGTGTAGGAACGCCTGAAATGGCCACACACCTTCCTGGCCTGCTTGAGGACGTCCTGTAAGCCTGGGTACTTAGACACAAAGCATTGTACGATGAGATTCAACACATGTGCCATGCACGGCACATGTGACAACTTGCCCAAATTCAATGCCGCCAACAAATTGCTTCCATTGTCACACACCACTTTGCCGATCTCCAGTTGGTGCGGGGTCAGCCACTGATCCACCTGTGCGTTCAGGGTGGACAGGAGTGCTGGTCCGGTGTGGCTCTCTGCTTTCAGGCAAGTCAAGACAGCGTGACACTGTCGTATCCGGGATGTGGAATAGCCCCTGGGGAGCTGGGGGGATTCAGTTGATGTGCAGTCAGACGCCGCAGCAGAATAGGACTCAGCCGAGGAGGTTATGGAAGAGGATGGAGTAGGAGGAGTAGAGGAGGTGGCAGTAGGCCTGCCTGCAAGTCGTGGCGGTGTCACCAACTCCGCTGCAGAGCCACGGATTCCATGCTTGGCAGCCGTCAGCAGGTTGACCCAATGCACAGTGTAGGTGATATACCTGCCCTGACCGTGCTTTGCAGACCAGGTATCAGTGGTCAGATGGACCCTTGCCCCAACACTGTATGCCAGAGATGCCATGACTTCCTTTTCAATCACTGAGTAGAGGTTTGGGATTGCCTTATTTAAAAAAAAAATCGTCCGGGTACCTTCCACTGTGGTGTCCTAATAGCGAAAATTTTTTTGAAGGCCTCAGACTCCACCAGCTGGTATGGTAAAAGCTGGTGGGCTAAGAGTTCCGTCAAGCCAGCTGTCAGCAGGGCAAGGGGGTGACTCTGTGACATTGGCTTCTTACGCTCAAACATTTCCTTTACAGACACCTGACTGTGGGCAGATGAGATGGAACTGCTGAAGGTGAGAGGCAGAGTGGCGGGTGGTTGAGAGGGGGCAAGGAGGACAGCAGTGGTTGATGTGGCTGAAGATGCTGGACCAGGAGGAGGATGGTGGCTTTGAGCTTGTTTGCTGCTTCTACTCATCATCATGTGTTGATCCCATAGGCGTTTGTGATGTGCGATCATGTGCCTTCGCAAAGCAGTTGTACCTAGGTGGGTGTTGGATTTCCCACAACTCAGTTTCTTTTGGCACAGGTTGCAAATGGCATCGCTGTTGTCAGAGGCAGACACACAAAGAAAATGCCACACTGCTGAGCTTTGCAATGACGGCATTCTGGTGGTGGCAACAGTATGCGTTGATTGGCGTGCTGTCTGGCTGACCCCGGGTGTCGATACATGCTGTCTGACTGTGCCACTAGCTCCTTGAGACAACCTCCCCCTGCTTCCAACTCGTCTCCTCCTTCTCTCTGTCTCCCCTTCTGAACTTTCCCCCTCTTCTCCTTCTCTTCGAGCAGGCACCCACATGGCATCTACGGACACATCGTCATCATCAACCACTTCACTTGTATCTGACACCTCAGCAAAGGAAGCAGCAGCGGGTACAACATCATCATCATCATCATACTGTACGTCCATGTGTGTAATGCTGCCTGACTGAGACATATCCCTGTTATCTACATCCCCTAGCAATAATGGTTGCTCATCACTAATTTCATACAACTGATGTGTAAATAACTCCACTGAGGGATCAAGTGAAGCGGCTGTGGTGGCTGTGTGGTAGTGGTGGTGGTGGCGGCGGGCGGGAGAGTGGTGACCAAAGCTGAGCTGGAGGAGGATGGTGTGTCAAGGTTCTTAGCGGAAGCTGTTGAAGATTGGGTGTCCTGTGTAAGCCAGTCAACTATTTTCTCCGAATTTGGGTTCAGGGTACGTGGCCTCTGAACACTGGGCATTATTCCAGGGCCAGTGAAAATCACAGCACCACGACCACGACCACGCCAAAAAGGCCTGCGGGGTGGCCTGCCTCTGCCTGACTTTTTTTTTAGATAAGTGGTTTATGCGTGCAAGGTACTGTGTCACCCTAGTGCAGCATGAGGCATTGTCACACCCAAAAATTTTAAATATATATTTTTTTATCTGCAAGGTATCTGAGTGAATGACACCCTGTAACGGTATAAGTGGAGGCCTAGCCACTAGCCAGTATACAGTCTGTGGTGGCTAGTGGCTATGCGGAGATACCTAATATGTCTACTTTTTTAAAATGTATTTAGGTTTTACACTATATTATCCTTTTATAAACAAAAAAAAAAATTTTGTATCTCCATAGTCTAAGAGTCAGTTTATTTTTAGTTTTTAGCTGATTATCTTAGGTAGGGGCTCATTTTTTGCGGGATGAGAGGACGGTCTTATTGGCACTATTTTGGGGGGCATATGACTTTTTGATCACTTGCTATTACACTATTTGTGATGAAAGGTGACAAAAAATAAAAAAATTTGCACTTTTTTTTTTACCGTATTCATCTGAGAAGTTAGGTCATGGGGTATTTTTATAGAGTGGATTCTTATGGACGCAGCGATACCTAATATGTCAATTTTTTAAAAATTTGTTTAGGTTTTACACTTTATTATCCTTTTATAACCCAAGAAAAACCATTTCAGTATCTACATAGTCTAAGAGTCAGTTTTTTTTAGGTTTTTAGCCGATTATCTTAGGTAGGAGCTCATTTTTTGCGGGATGTGAGGACGGTTTTATTGGCACTATTTTGGGGGGCATATGACTTTTTGATCGCTTGCTATTACACTATTTGTGAATTAAGGTGACAAAAAAATACCTTTTATTGCACCATTTTTATTTTATTTTTTTGACCGTGTTCATCTGAGGGATTAAGTCATGGGGTATTTTTATAGAGCAGATTCTTACGGACGTGGCGATACCTAATATTTTGTTTTTGTTTTAGTGTCTCAAGTCTGAGAACCATATATTTTTTTTTTCAATTGTCAGTGGCTAAATTGGGGAAGGGGAATATAAATTTAGTACTCCAGGGAAGTTTGGTACTCCCTGAAGCAACTAATAATGCAGAGGCCCGGATGATAGGGGCACGTGTTACACTGAGTAGTGGTGTCCTTCTGTATCCCCCTCCTGTGACACACTCTGCACTTTTTTTGGGTCCGTCCCTTCTTTCCAGTATGGGGGACCACACCTGGAAAGTGTTAGCCAGGGACGATCCAGGTGCCTCCAGTTCCCGAGGTACTCCGGCCTGCTCTTTCCCGGTCAGAAAAGATCAGGTCCTTTAAGGACTGCCTCATATAACTGAAGGAGTTTCCCTGCGTTGCCAGCGCTCCGGGACAGCACAAAAGAGTTGTACAAGGCAACCTGCACCAAGTAGACTGCAACGTTTTTGTACCATGCCCGGGTTTTGTGCATGGCATTATATGGCTTGAGAACTTGATCAGAGAGATCAACCCCTCCCATATACCGATTGTAGTCGACGATACAATCAGGCTTGAGGACCGTTGCCGCGGTACCTTGCACAGGGACAGGGGTGATGCCAGTACCGTGAATTGTGGACAGTACAAGGATATCCCCCTTGTCCTTATATCTGACCAGCAACAGGTTTCCACTGGTAAGGGCACGGGTCTCACCCCTGGGGATAGGTACCTAGAGGGGGTGGGTAGGGAGGCCGCGTTGATTTTTCCGCACGGTCCCACAAGCGGACGTGGATCTGGTGGCGAGGGACTGGAACAAGGGGATACTGATATAAAAGTTATCCACGTACAGGTGGTAACCCTTATCTAGCAGTGGGTGCATAAGGTCCCACACAAGTTTCCTGCTAACACCCAGAGTGGGGGGACATTCTGGGGGTTGAATATGGGAATCTCGCCCCTCGTACACGCAAAACTTTTAAGTGTACTCTGAGGTACTCTCACAAAGTTTGTACAGCTTCACGCCATACCTCGCCCGCTTAGAGGGAACATACTGGTGGAAAAGAAGTCTCCCCTTGAAAGCAATGAGAGACTCATCAACCGTGACCTCCCTTCCAGGTACATAGGCCTGCACAAATTTGGCCCCAAAGTAATTGATGACCAGCCTGATTTTGTACAGGCAGGATCACTTTGGGGGATACATGTTGTATTATTTGCATAATGCAGGCATTTCCGGATGGCCTCAAACTGGGAGCGTTTTATGGCCATACTGTAAAGTGGGGTCTGGTAGAGGACGTCCACACTCCAGTAATGCCTGACACTAGGTTTTTTGACTAGGCCCATGTGCAGCACGAGGCCCCAAAACGTCCTCATCTCGGAGTCCAGCCACCGGCCCTAGCCAAAAAGGAGCCCGGGTGTTGAGCAATCATCAGATTTACAAAATGGTCACTGAAAAAAAGACTAAAGTAGTCGTAATCAGTGAAGCCCACTGTGGAAATCTGGATTCCTGGTTGGCCTAAAAAATCAGGAATCGCGGGCTCAAAATGCTCTGGGGTACACCAGACAAGTTCACCGGCAGGGGGCTCAGGTGGACTGATCTGGTGGGCCGGAAAACTAGTACGAGCTCCAGAGCTGCTCGTACTAGTGTGGACCACAGAGTCCCAAGCATGGCGGTCCCCTTGCTCCGCCGCCTTGGGGGCTCATCATCATTGCTAGATGATGAGGACGCAGATGACAAAAGGAAAGTGTGGTCATCCTCGTCCTCACTGGGGCTCTTGGACTCAGAGGCAAGCTGTGCGTATGCCTTTTCAGCCGAGAACATCCGGCAGGCCATAGGGGAGTTTGTGTGTGCGTGTATGTGTGCGTGCGTGTTAAACTTTATTTTGTGTGCGTGTGGGGGGGGGGGGGGGGCATGGGTGTTTGCAGACTTACCCTAAACCTAACAGACAAAAAAAAACTAAATAAAAAAAGGCCCAAAAATGTGAACAAAATAAAAATAAAAATTCAAACTCGCTGATCAACCATCCGAAGTTGATCAGCGGTGGGGTGTGCGATGCGCTAACAGTGGCTGGAAGCTAAGAGTGACGGCCACAGTCAGTGTACGCAGAATAAAATAGTGCTTGCGCCCCAAAAAAAGTTGTGGGGGGGCAAGCTGCAGCCCCACTGGGGGGTCTAGTGTCACACAGCTGTGCTGTGGATCCCAGACACCCGATTTAGGGTGATACAATAAAAAAATGTTTATTTATTTTTTTCCACTAACTTTCCCTGAATATCCCTGCCTAACCTAACCTGTCCCTAACCTTTCCATAAATACCTTGGTGAAGGGGGTGCTGGGTTGCTGGTTCAGATCCGTGCAGCTGGATCTGGAGATCGTACAGCGCTCCTCTCTCCCCGGTTCCGGACACAAAAGTAGGAGGAGAGGAGCGCTGCAGTAAGTTGAATGGCCCACCTGCTCCTTTAACCAATCAGAGCCGATCCTGAGAGGTGATTTCACCATCACCTCTCAGGATCGCAGGATAGTGATTGGTGGTGTATTATCACCACCGTTCACCATCCTGTTCCGGGTTATCGGGTCCCCAAAGACCCGAATAACCCAGAAACGCAGCAAACCGCAGGTCTGAATTGACCTGTGGTTTGCTGTGATCGCCGAGACGGGGGGGGGGGGGGGGTCACAGGACCCCCGGCACATTGTCCCAGGGTGTCTGCTGAATGATTGGAGCAGGAACCCAGTTCCGATCACCGCCCGCCGCGCGTCGGTGATCGGAACTACACATTACATACCGGTACGTCATGTGTCCTTAAGTACCGGGACATCATGCCGTACCAGTACGTTATGTGTCCGGAACAGGTTAACTATATACAGGAGTATAAGTGAAACACGAAAAATTAGAATATCGTGCAAAAGTTCATTTATTTCAGCAATGCAACTTAAAAGCTGAAACTAATATATGAGATAGACATTAGATGCAAAGCGAGATATTTCAAGCCTTTATTTGTTATAATTTGGATGATTATGGTTTACAGCTTATGAAAACCCCAAATTCACAATCTCAGAAAATTAGAATATTACATTAAAGCAATAAAACAAGGATGTTAAATAGAAAAATGTAGGATCCCTGAAAAGTATAATCATGCATATGTACTCAGTACTTAGTTTGGGCCCCTTTTGCATCAATTACTGCCTCAATGTGGCGTGGCATGGATGCTATCAACCTGTGGCACTGCTGAGGTGTTATGGAAGATCAGGATGCTTCAATAGCAGCCTTTAGCTCTTCTGCATTGTTCTCATGTCCCTCATCTTTCAATTGGCAATGCCCCATAGATTCTCTATGGGGTTCAGGTCATCAGGTCAGGCGAGTTTGCTGGACAATCAAGCACAGTAATCCCATGGTCATTGAACCAGGTTTTGGTACTTTTGGCAGTGTGGGCAGGTGCCAAGTCCTGCTGGAAAATGAAGTCACCATCTCCATAAAGCTCATCTACGAAAGGAAGCATGAGGTGCTCCAAAATCTCCTGGTAGACGTCTGTGTTGACTCTGGACTTAAAGGGAACCTGTCATGTGGATATTTTATTATAATCTATGAAATTATATGCAATCATTAACTACTAAAAAGTACCTTAGATGTATTCACTTACTGGTGTGACAGATGGTTACCTCATAATATACACACAAAGATGCCACATGCTAATGAGCTGATTTGAGTCCAGCGTGATGTCATTGAGTCCAGCGTTTATTTAATTCAGAGCTATAGCCACTCCCCTGCCCACCTGCTGCTGATTCATATGAAAAAAAAAACTGTCAATCTGCAGCCGGTAGGCGGGGAGAGTCAGGAGCTCATGAATATTCATGACTCATCATTATCAGCTGGAGCTTTTCAATACAAGATGTTGGAAGATTGACTGAGTCAATTTAAGAAAGTGACCCAGCATTTTGCTAAGAGAATCAGTCACTTAGTTAGGACACCATAAAACTGGTGACAGGTTCCCTTTAATAAAGCACAGTGGACCAACACCAGCAGATGACATGGCTCCCCAAATCAACACAGATTGTGGAAACTTCACACTGGACTTCAAGCATCTTTCATTTTGTGCCACTCCATTCCTCCTCCAGACTCTGGGTCCTTGGTTTCCAAATGAGATGCAAAAGTTGCTCTCATCAGAAAAGAGACCTTTGGACCACTGAGCAACAGACCAGTTCTTTTTTTCTTTAGCCCAGGTAAGATGCTTCTGACGTTGTTTGCTGTTCAGGAGAGCCTTGACAAGAGGAATACAACATTTGAAGCCCATGTCCAGGTTACGACTAAGGAGAAGGTCTCCGAAACGTGTAAACAACTGCTTGTTTGTGATACTTTCCGCACATACTTTCCGGAATCTTCTTTCATTTTCAATTTTCATGTCCAGGATCCGTCTGTGTGTGGTGGCTCTTGATGCACTAACTCCAGCCTCAGTCCACTCCTTGTGAAAGTCCCCAACACTTTTAAATGGCCTTTTCCTGACAATCCTCTCCAGGCTTCGGTCATCCCCTGCTGCTTGTGCACATTTTTATTCCACACTTGTCCCTTCCGCATAACTTTGTATTAATGTGCTTTGATACAGCACTTTGGGAACATCCAACTTCTTTTGCAATTACCTTTTGAGGCTTTCCCTCCTTATGGAGGGTGTCAATGATGGTTTTCTGCACAACTGTCGGGTCAGCAGTCTTTCCCATGATTGTGATTCCTACTGAACCAGACTGAAAGACAATTTAAAGGCTCAGGAACCCTTTGCAGGTGTTATGGATTAATTAGCTGACCAAAGTGTGAACCTTTTCACAAATATTCGAATTTTCTGAGATTATGAATTTGGGGTTTTCATAAGCTGTAAGCCATAATCATTCAAATTACAACAAATAAAATGTTTTAAATATTTCGCTTTGCATGCAATGAGTCTACAGTATCTCATGTCTTAGTTTCACCTTTTAAGTTGTATTGCTGAAATAGAATATTGTGCAAAAGTTAATAAAAAATTTTGAGTTTCACCTGTATGTGACTGTAAATAATATTATAAGTGATAACCAACATGGGTTTACCAAGGACAGAAGTTGTCACACTAACCTGATTTGTTTTTATGAGGCGAGTCATAGCCTGGACAGAGAGGCGGCTGTGGATGTAGTGTTTCTGGATTTTGCAAAGGCTTTTGATACTGTGCCTCATAGACGTTTAATAGGTAAAGTAAGGTATATAGGCTTGTAAAGGATAGTTTGTAATTGGATTGAAAACTGGCTGAAGGACCGTGTCCAGAGAGTTGTGGTCAGTGATTTCTATTCAGAATGGTTCGGGGTTATAAGTGGTGTACCCCAAGGTTCAGTGCTGGGTCTTCTATTATTTAATTTATTTATTAATATTATCGAGGACGGGATTAGCACCATTTCTATTTTTGCAGATGACACTAAGGTGTGTAGAACTGTACAGTCTATGGAAGATGTCCACAAACTACAAGCTGACTTGAACACTCTGAGTGATTGGGCAAAAGAGGTTCAATGTGGATAAATGTAAACCCATAAAATGGTGAAAAATAGTTTTTTTTTCTTTCAAATTTCACCCCATTTGGACCCATTTTTCAGATGTGTGAATGGACCTTAAGGATCACTCACATCACAGCGCAAAGCGCACTGACGTCTAGTCGCAGGTCTGGCAGCCCCTGCATCACACCAGTTAATTCTGGCTTAATGCAGGCGCGGCCACACGGGAAGTGGAGGGACAGACTCTGAGGAGGACTCTGAGGAGCGCAGCTGCGCTGAAGTTCTTACTGGTCTGTGCTGTGGGCCGCTGGTGATTGCTCAAAGGGGGGGGGAAGGGCAGGCGCTGGAAATTTTGAAAGGGGTTAATAATAACTACTGTGTGGGTCCTGGGAACAGCTGAAAGGGGGGAATAAATAAGTGTGAAGAGGGGACTGAAAGGGGTTAATAAATACTGTGAATGAGGGACTCCTGAAAAGGGTTAGTGTGAAGGCCCTTCACAGTCGTTATCAACCCCTTTCAGCAGTCCCCCATTCACAGTATTTATTAACCCCTCGGGGGACTGCTGAAAAGGGTTAATAAATACTACTGTGAAGGGGGGACTGGCTGGCTCCACAACCCTGGCCCCTCCACAAGTTCTTACCTCTCCTCCACCTTTTTGGGGGGTGATGGGGGCGTGGCTTAATGGAGGTGGGCCTGATTTATAGGTTTGGGGGCGTGGCTGATGAGGTCCGTAAAGCCAGTGGCCACCTCTATGTGTGCCTGCGCTGATCCTGCTGCCTGATACACTGGCCAATCAGCAGCAGGATCCTTGCGTTACTAAAAGCTGATTGGCCAGTGTGAAATGCAGACGCAGTGTGCCTGGTAGGAAGCTGCAGCCTGAATCATGGTGGAGGTCAGACAGAGGGGTCGCGTCAACCAAGGGTGGGGGGCGAGGCCCGGTGTTGTAGCCAAAGGGAGAAGTTCAAGAACACAAGAGGGTGGGCCACGGGCCACCTCAAACTATGAATAAACGGTCACTGTCTTGTGCAAAGTAGGGGGTGGAGCCTTCCATGCACTCCGGGCCCCTTGTGCCACGGGCCCCATATAAACTGCGTGGTCTATGTTGGCAGTATGCCATTGGACACTTCTGTTACTCCACAAGATCTGATCTGAATTGACTCTACTGCACCCAGCAATCATACTTTGCAACAGGTTATGGGCCCAGTGACCGTGACCATACTCTGCAACAGATGCAGTATGCCAGACTGACAGGGGAATTATATGTGAGGTCACGGTGTGAGCAATAGGTGGGCCGAGGAAAATACAGTTCTGGTTACTCACGGTTACGTCGT
The DNA here is from genome assembly GCF_014858855.1 of Bufo gargarizans. Lineage (NCBI taxonomy): Eukaryota > Metazoa > Chordata > Amphibia > Anura > Bufonidae > Bufo > Bufo gargarizans. The sequence goes on from NC_058084.1 coordinate 47,116,554, forward strand.
CCCTGGGCAGGCCTGCATAAGGGAAGAGGAGAACGGCACAAGCGGGGTTGTGTCTCATGCACTGTCTCACGTCCAGGTTGTACTGTTTCACAAGCTTTCCGCGGTGGTCAGTCTGTAGATTTCTAAGCGGGTAAGTACATCATATTTCCTCTGTGTGTTACTTCTGGGTGTCGGTTCCTGGCCACTTCCTCACGGTCCTTCTGGTGTTAGTGTGCAGAGCTACACGGGGGCGGGGCACTTTCCATACATTGCTGAGCAGGTTCACTGATGCTGGTGGTCGTCCAGTTTAGCCGGTCATTTACATTACTGTTTCCACAGCTGTGATGTCACACGCATCGGACATCGTCGAGGCGTCTGTGGATGAGAATGTGGCAGGAATGTCCGAAGGGGGCAGTATACCGTCCCTGCGAGCATGGACTATCCCTAGGCTTATGTCGGAACTAACTAAGAGGGGCGTACCTTTCCCGGCTTCCGCCAGGAAGGCGGAATTATATCGGCTGTGGAAAGACTCTGTGGCGCCTAGTCAAGATGATCTCCCCATGACCACGGTGCAAACATCGCTTGCTCAGTTACATGTCATGCTGAACAGCCTAACATCAGCTGTCTCTTCTATACAAGCGAGGTTGGAGTTAATCGAGTCTCGCGGCTCGTCATTCCTATTTCTCCCCCTGAGGTTCCGGTCGCTACTACCTCTGCTGTAGGGGAAATCCGTACTACCCTGGCCGTCCCCAATGTGGCTCCTTCTCATTTTATTCCGACCAACGTCAGGAAAGACATCTTAGAGGGTAAGGATGTTAACCTCGCTTCTTTGCTGATAGCCTCCAGGGATTTGTCGAAACAACAAAGTTATAGCTTGCGGGGAAGTCTCGGTAGTGCTGAGAGGCCGTGACCACAGGCTTAACCGCAAGTTAACCATCCTGGAGTTTGTCATGGCATTTAGCCTTTTCAGAGATGTCATATGTTCTGCTAGGCCGGACAGGAGGGAGAAACTCGATCTGTACCTTTTGAGTTACAGAGTTGGGATATAAGTACAGAGGATGTTCATTTTATGATTATCATTGTTCTTTTGCAGCCAAGGCAGCAGCAGCTTTCACTCAGTTTCAATATGTTACAGATTGGTCTAACTTGGACACAGAGTTGTTTTGCAGGCATTTTGCGGGTCTGAAAGCTCCCTCCTGTTCCGCTTGTCAATCCATCTTCCACTCTGCAGAGTGGTGCCACAAATCAGCCGCCAGTACACCGTCATACCCTTCTGGCTCGTCGGCTGGGCCACTCGATGTCTTCAGACCTCCTAGTTCAGTTGACAAGTTAGGCCGGCCCATTGTTCAGCTGGGTAGGGCCCAGATTTGTAATAACTATAATTACGCGTCTTGTAATTTTGGTCAATGCCGTCTATTACACATCTGTACCAATTGATTCAGGGCCCATCCCAGAGTCGCATGCTCATTAAAATCAGTTAAAGCCTACATGAGTGTGGTCAATACCAGTTGTTTACAGGAGTACTTGCGAGGTCATCATAATCCAGGGTTTGCGCAGTTTCTGATTTCAGGGTTCTGCGAGGGCTTTCATACAGGGTTAATCACGACTCCAGAACACACGTATGAGTGCAAGAACCTTCAGTCTGCCGAGAGGAATCCTAATTCTGTAGACAAACTAATAGAGTCCGAGTTGGGCAAGGGTTTCTTGATCGGTCCTTTCAAAGTGCCCCCCTTCCAGCGGTGGAGAGTTAGTCCCGTGGGGGTGGTCACGGGTAAATTTAGCAAGAAGGAGAGACTTATCATCCACCTGTCAGCCCCACACGGTTCCAATGTCCCTAGCCTTAACTCCCTCATTCCTTCAGAGGAAGTGGGCATGAGGTATTCTTCCATTGACCAGGCCATTGCCATTATCATGCAGTTAGGACCCAGGTCGATGTTATCCAAGGCTGATATATCGGATGCCTTTAAGTTGCTTCCCATCATGCCAGCGCTTTGGCAGTGGCACGGCATTAAGTGTAAGGACCAATACTATTTTTCCACCAAACTCACCTTCGGTTCTAAGAGCAGCCCGTGGCTCTTTGATCAGTTGGCTCAGGCCCTCCATTGGGTTTTAGAACATAAGGTTCGCTGTGAATTTGTTATCCATTATTTAGATGACTTTCTACTGATCGAGAGGCCAGGGGCAGCCCCCCTAGGATTGGGGAAGTTGTTGAGGTGTTTCTCCCAGTTAGGTGTCCCGGTCTCCCCCAAGAAAGAAGAGGGCCCGTCCACAGTTATCACCTTCCTGGGCATCGAACTGGACTCGCAGGACATGTTAGCCAGGTTGCCATCAGACAAACTAGTTAGAATCAGAGAAGTCATTCATAGGTTTGCAGTCACAACCGTGGTCACTAAGGCAGATTTACAGTCGCTACTGGGTATGTTGAATTTCGCCATGCGTATCATTCCGCAAGGCAGGTCGTTCATCTCCCGCTTGCTGGTGCTCCTGGCCACGGCCCCGGAACAAGACAGCCCAGTGCGTCTGGATAGTCAGACCTTAGCGGACCTACACATGTGGGACCACTTTCTTTGCCAGTGGAATGGGGTGTCCTTGTTCATACCTGAGTTGTCTAGCCAATCTCCTGTAATCTTTTCAGACGCAGCTGCGAGCTCAGGTTTTGCCGCCAATTTTGGCACCCACTGGGTCGCAGACGAATGGCCTGCTGAGGTGAGACAGATCCCAGGTTTCCTACAAACCTCAGCACTGTTCAAACTGTACCCCATTGTGGTAGCCGCCCACGTGTGGGGCAGTCACTGGGTAAATCGCTCTGTTTTGTTCGTGACTGATAACGCTGCGGTGGTAGATATTTTAAATAGTGGGTTATCTAAGTCATCTTATGTCATGTGTCTCTTGAGACGGTTAGTTCAACTCTCCCTACGTTACCATTTCTGTGTTAATAGTACGCATGTGCCAGGTTCGCAAAATGTGGCTGCTGACGCTTTATCGAGGGCTAATTTCTCCCTTTTCTTGCAGGTCATGCCAGAGGCAGATGTAGCGGGCGCTACCGTCCCTCCCCACGAGTCGTTAATACTAGTGTGACCAGTCACCTAGAGACGGCCCATGCTTTAATAGCCAAGTCCCTTTCACCAAACACGACCAGGGCATATAACACCAGGTGAAGGGCGTTTTGCAGGTTTCAGGGGGAATGTCCTCCGGTAGAGTACAGTTTTGTGGAGTATATCCTTGCTTTCATTGGCTACTGCCACTCGGAGCTCAAGCTGTCCCACAACACGGTGAAGTCATACTTGTCGGGAGTAGAGTTGTTGCGATACCAATTTTTTGATTCGGTTTCGATACCATGAAAAAGTATTGCGATACTCGATACCATTCGATACCACGCGAAAAAAATAAACAAAAAAAGCCACGTGCATTCCTCATTTTTAAAAATGGCGAATCGCGCAGTTTTTATTTTATTTTTTCTGTTCCGGCATTCACCACCTAGATTTTTTTTAATATATTTTAATAGTTTGGACTTTTCTGACGTGGCGATGTAATATGTTTATTATTTAAATATTTTATATGTGAAATTGGGAAAAGGGGGTGATTTATACTTCATATTTTAGTGTTTTTTGTTTGTTTTTTTTACACTTTTTATTTAATGACTATTTCCCCCTTAGGGGCTAGAACCTGGGATCTTTCATCCCTTTTCCTATTCAGCCTGATAGATCTCTATCAGGGTGAATAGGACTCCACACTGTCCCTGCTGCTCTGTGCACACAGCATCAGGGATGTTACCATGGCAACCAGGGCTTCTGTAGCGTCCTGGCTGCCATGGTAACCGATCGGAGCCCCAGGCTTACACAGCTGGGGCTCCGATCAGAAGCTGCCACTGCACCACCAATGAGGGGGGGGGGGAGAGAGGTCCCCGTGGCCACTGCCACCAATGATTTTAATACTGGGGGGTTGAGAGGGGCCGGCACACTGTGCCACCAATGATTTTAATGGGGTGGGTGGGTTGAGGGGGGGGGGGCAATGATAACTACCTCTTTATACAGGAGGCGGGTACTGGCAGATCAGCGGCAGTTAACTGCCGCTGATCGCAGCTCCCTGTCAGGGGCAGGGTGCCGGCAATGCGATTCTGCTGCCGGCACCCGCCTCCTGTATGTGTTAAAGACTGACTACTGTATATGAGTCCAGACTTTCACTATCAGGCCACACAGAGCGGCGCCCAGCAATGTCCCAGCACTCACCATTAGTCCTGGGCGCCGCTCCGTTCGCCCGCAGTGCCCCATTACTGTCTCCTGTCCTGCTCCACATGCTGCTGATTACTATCGGAGCGATGGGAGGAGACATCAGATTCACTAGTGGGCGTTCCTTCTCCCTGGCTGTAGCGCTGTCCAATCGCAGCGCAGGGAGAAGGAACGCCCACTAGTGAAGCTGATGTCTCCTCCCATCGCTCCGATAGTAATCAGCAGCATGTGGAGCAGGAGAGGAGACAGTAATGGGGCACTGCAGGCGAACGGAGCGGCGCCCAGGACTAATGGTGAGTGCTGGGGCATCGCTGGGCGCAGCTCTGTGTTGAAATAATCCTATCATTGGTGGCGCAGTGCGCCCGCCCCTCCTCCGCCCCTCTCTTCTCATTGCCGGCGCCGCCCCTCCTCCGCCCCTCGCTTCTCATTGCCGGCGCCGCCCCTCCTCCGCCCCTCGCTTCTCATTGCCGCCCCTCCTCCGCCCCTCGCTTCTCATTGCCGCCCCTCCTCCGCCCCTCGCTTCTCATTGCCGCCCCTCCTCCGCCCCTCGCTTCTCATTGCCGCCCCTCCTCCGCCCCTCGCTTCTCATTGCCGCCCCTCGCTTCTCATTGCCGCCCCTCCTCCGCCCCTCGCTTCTCATTGGTGGCAGCGGCAGCAGCAGCAGCACAGGGGGAGGGAGGACAGCTTCCTTCTCCCCGTGCTGCTGAGAGAGAACATGAGCGCGCCGACAGCAGCGCGCTCATGTTCAGAGATACTAGACTGCGCAGAAGCGCAGCCCAGTATCGAAAAAACGGAAATCCCGGTATCGTATCGATACCGGGACAAAAGTATCGATTGGGTATCGAAATTTCGATACCCGCAACAACCCTAGTCGGGAGTGCAGCATTTCCTCTCTGTCAGTCATCCCGAACGGGCATCGGTGTTCTCTATGCATGCTGTCAAAGCCACGTTGAGGGGTTTGAGCAGATGTGGGCCCGGAGGCCAAGTGCGTAGACAAGCTGTCACTGGGCTCCTTTTCCATAAACTATCCGACATCCTGGATAGGAACCCTTTCGGGGTTTTACCTAGCCTGGTGCTTAAATCTGCTGTTTATTTAGCCTTCTATGGCTTCTTGAGACCTGGGGAGTTTACTTGTTCTCCTGGTAGTGGCAGGTTTCTCACAGTCGGCCAGTTGGTCCAAAACGCCGAGGGTTACGTGCTACTACTGAGGACGTCCAAGACCTCGCAGATGGGCCCCCCAGTACCGGTGTCCTATTTCCCCACGTCTCATCAATGGTGCCCCGTCACAGTTTTCCGTCAGTTACAGTCAGCATTAGCTGGGTTCGGGCCAGATAGTCCACTATTGCCCTTTGGGGTGGTACCACTCACTACCGATCAGTTTGCGCCCCACGTACGCACCTTAGTGGCCAGTTTGGGCGGCGACCCAGCTACGATCTCAGGACATTCATTCCGCATAGGTGCTGAATTCGCGGCCTCCAAAAATCAGGTACCAGCGCATGTCATCCAGAAGTTAGGGCGTTGGCGCTCCACGTGTTTTAGCCGTTACATACCTCACCCCAAAACTGAGATGTCAATGGCTTTCCAAAGTCTGGTTTTGTGATTATGTTGTAATAAATTTACTCCTGCTAATCAGTATGTCTTTTGCCCTCTTTCAGGCGTCCCTACTATGGCGCGGTTGCGGCACAACTCTAACCGCTTAGGGGTAGGGTATTCTAGGTAGGACTGGGTGCGTTCTTGGTTGCCACGACCACAAGTGTAGGGCTGATTCATTGGCCTGTATTTGTGGGAGGGGCTTGGCTGCCTACTTCAACGACCAGCGCCCCTCTCACATCGTACGACGTTGCAGAGTTTCCTCACCCACCCACCCTTACCACATATTACTCTCAAAGGGGATGCCCTCTTTCAGGCGTCCCTACTACGCGCGGTTGCGGCACAACTCTAACTGCTTAGGGGTAGGGTATTCTAGGTAGGACTGGGTGCGTTCTTGGTTGCCACGACCACAAATAACTTTTACTGAACGTTGCTTCTGGTAACAGTAACATCCAAGTATTAAACAGTCTATTTAAGATGGACAGAGGTAAAGCTGCAACAGGTCCACTGCTGACAGGTGTAATGTATGTCTCTCTAGCTATTAAATTATATAGATTTTTATGCTTACTGGTAGAGGACTTCTAAGCTGGTCCTTGTTATCCCAGTGCAAGTTAGTGAGGCTGCCGGAGGCTGGTAAATCCTTCACTTTTGGCTCCAAAGGTCCTAAGGCACTTGTAGAGATGGCTGTAACCCTTTGTGGGTCTCCTTCTTTAGTATTCTCTGAATTAATATCCTACTGAGTATATGGAGCACTTCAACTCAGGGCTCAGGACTCCAGATTGAACTGGGCAGAACTCTCACTCTAGACTGACACTAGAGACTGACACACCCAGACTAGGTCTAAGCTGGACTATATATATGGGAGGTATTATCTCCCCCTAGTGGTAGGCTCAGTGTAATGCAATCTAAATACACCTGTAAGCAGGGATTATATATAAACATACATTGCAACATAAAACAGGCTATGTAAAGCATAATACAATAACTTTGCAGTACCCACGAGGGTAGTGGGACACTGCATAACCCCTTTGTTTAACCCGTGTCCACCTCGACACGAAGATGAAGATCTCCTGAAAGATACAAAAAGAGAACAATCCTGCAGGCATGAAGAACAGTACCATAACCCATAACAATACTTTTTCTTGGGACTGAAAAGCAATTGGTTATGCACAATTGTAAATATCAGGAAAACATCAAAAATGGTAATAAACAAGTGAAAAGGGGTGTTGTTTCTTCCCTCTGGAGACTGATGAACAGGGGTGCTGACCTGGCACAGTGGAACAATAATACACCAGGATAGTCCATAATGGGGAAATAATTGACATGGGTGAAAATCAGGAGGCTTACAGGGCATGAGTCCATTCCCTGAGCATAGGGGAAGTAAAGATGATGAACAACACAGAGGCTCAGGTACATTTGAGTCTATCTCCGGGTACAGGCTTGAATGTTGTGACAACAAAACAAAGAAGACTGTAGAAAGTCCTTGGAGCAAGGCAAATAATCAGAGTCAAGAAGTCTCTTAATCAGGCTCTGTAGTCTCACCAAGAAGCGAAATTGTAATCCACATTAAACTGGGATGGCTGGAAGCATTCTCCACTGATTCTAAATGAATCTTTTCAGGACAAATGACGCACTGGTACGGCATGTTGTCCTGGTACTTAAGGACACATGATGTACCGGTACGTCATGTATAGCTCCGATCACCGCTGCCCGGCGGGCGGTGATCAGAACCCGTTGCCTTGGCTAAATGCCCGTGACCCCCCCCCCCGTGTCGGCGATCGTTGCAAACCACAGGTCAATTCAGACCTGCGGTTTGCGGCTTTTACCTGCAGTTGCGGCGGCTGGATGAAGCGTCTGTAGTACCCTGCAAAACTAAGGAAACTTCTCACCTTCTTTACTGTGGTAGGAGTAGGCCAATTCTGGACTGCAGCTAACTTTTCCAGATCTGGTTTTACACCTTCTGCACTGACAACATGTCCCAGGTACTTGCCTTCTGGCTTCAGCAGGTAGCACTTAGATGATTTGATCTCGAGTCCATGTTTAATGAGGACTTGGAAGACTTCTGCCAGTTGTTTCAAGAGGTCTTCATAGGATTTGGAATAAATAATGACATCGTCCAGGTAGAGTAAGACAGTCTCAAAATTTCTATGGCCTAAACAGCCTTCCATTAGTCGTTGAAATGTTCCTGGTGCATTACAAAGTCCAAAGGGCATGTAATTAAACTCGAATAGGCCCATGGGGGTGGTAAAAGCTGTTTTCTCTCGGTCTTCAGGAGCCATGGGTACTTGCCAGTATCCACTGGTCAGATCAAGAGTAGAGAAATAGGCTGATGATCCCAGTGCTGTCAAGGATTCTTCAGTTCTGGGTAACGGATAGGCATCCTTGTAGGTGATTTGATTAATTTTGCTGTAATCCACACAGAACCTGATGTTACCATCCTTTTTACGGACAAGAACTAGGGGTGCAGCCCATGGACTATGGCTGTCTTGGATAATATTGGAATCCTTCATCTCTCGGATCATTTGTTTCACAGATTGGTACATCGTTGGTGGTATAGGCCAGTACCTTTCTTTTATTGGAGGGTGAGAGCCGGTAGGGATAGTGTGTTTGATCCCACGGACTTCCCCATAATCCGTAGAGTGCTTACTGAATGCTTGATGATGTTCCTTCACGATGTTAAAAATTTGTTCTTTGGGCGTAGAGCTGTCTCCAACGTTAAGTTATTCCCACCATGATGCAGGCGGAGCATGTTCTGGAGTACTGGAGCTCTGCGCAGATTGTTCTACTTTAATTGCAGGCACGCTGATAACATCCTGGAAAGAGATTTGCAATAACTGAGCAACAGGATAATGTTTAGTGAGTAACGTGGTGATCATTCAGGTTCATGAGGCGGACAGGCACTTTAACTTAGGAAACAGTCACTAAGCTCCTTGCAGCTCTGACTAGAGGATGATCGTCTAGCGCGAAGAGCTCTACCATGGCTTGATAGTCTTGACCTTGAATTCCCAGGGTGGCACAGCACCATATGAGTGTCTCAGTATTTGGTTTAAGGATCACAGATTGGTTACCTCGGATGCGGACACAGCAGATTTCTCCTTTCTCATTGGCGAATTTCTGTTGTGCGCTTAACACACATATGGTCTGTTGTATGACCCTTTCGGAGGCAGGTGAAGCAGTAGGCATAGATTGGCGTAATGCCTCAAGCATCTCAGTGTAACAATTCCTAAGGACATTCATTCCTAGGATCACTGCAGAGCCACCTTTGTCTCCGTCTTGTACAACAATAATACCTTGTCGAGGTAGGGTGGGTTCTCCTACTTGCAGAGTTGGCTTCCAATAACCATGTATTGACACGGGTTTCCTGTTGCTGGCTGAAAGATCCAACCAGGATTCTGGTGGTTGCGTAAGTTGGCTCTGGTCCCAGTATTTATCAAATGCAGGCCGTAGGATGGTAGTGACCTGGGATCCGGTGTCCAGTAGGGCGACAAAGGGAATTCCGTTAATTCGGATTGCTACTTCCGGACGGGATCCTACGTATCTGGGAATCCGGTTGGCATCTTGTGGACCTACTGGTTTACCTCTGGAGGGGCTGTCCTTAGCCTCGAGGGTCTTTCTTTTAACAGCCAGTACATTGTTTCTGTATGTCCCGACTTATGACAGTAGGTGCAAATAGGTCGCCTGCGGGCGTTGGAGTAGTAATTTGGGCGCCAGCCGGGACTTCTGGGATATATATCTGTAGTCAGGAGGGAAAAGTTCTTTTCGTACAGGTCTCTCATCCTCCAATAATAAAGGCTTCTCCCACCGTTCTAATTTCTGACATACCTTCTCCAGGTTTTTTGTCAAAAAGTTAACCTGTTCTGTCAAGGCTGCTACAGCATTAGGGACTGGAGTTTGATCTGCCTGGTTGGCTACCGGACAATACGTGGAAGGGGTAGCAGGCGTATGGACAGGAGTTTCAGCAAATTTAGCAGGCTCTGGCTGCGGACTCTTTCCTAGAATGCTAATGGATAGCTTTTTAAAGCCTAGGAAGGTGACACTTGGGTGTTGTGCAGCTAACATTCTCAACTGAGTTTTTAGGTTGTCAGTGTTAACACCTTCAATGAATTGTTCTTTTAAACTTTTGTCTTTGTTCTCTGCCTCACGGGGGTCTACCTGAACCACAGCTCTAAGGGCTTCTTATAAAGACAATGCAAAGTCTCTGAGTGACTCACTTGTTCGTTGTTTCGCGCTGAAGAACCTCATTTTGACCTCGGACACGGTCTTGGGTTCAAGGGTGGTGTAGAGTCTCTCAAAGATCTGTCCCAGTGTTCTTATTTCAGAGATAGGCCAGGACTTCACCTCCCAGAGTTCGGCTCCCTCTAGTTGCACTGGCAGTATTTCCATTTGCTGCTCTGTGGAGACAGGGTACAATCTGAACAAGGCACACATTTTATCTTTAAAGTCTCTTAGGGTGTGAGCTTCCCCAGAGTACTGGAGGAACCAAGGGGCCCCTTAGTAGTAGGGTATGGTTAGTGGCATCATGCTGGCTGCTGCAGCGGCTGGCGGTGTACTGGAGCCAGATGTGGCTGCTGCAGGGGATCCACAGAGGTCAGGCTACGTGGCTTCTTCCTGAGCAGACATGATAATGACAGTTTATTTAAATGCTGAAGGCTAAATTTTACTTTTTGCGATTTTTGAATGGGGTTGCTATAGGCGTATGGCCCTTTAAGGCGATCGGTACAGGCTGGAGGTTACTGTTGAGGAAAATTCTTATTAAATGTCCCCTTGTTACTTATAGAGGATCTTTCACAGGCTGAGGAGTAAGGTCGGGGCTTTTACTTGTGTTTATCCCCATGGAGGTTGGCTGGCAATGTGACGATCCTCCTCTCTCACACACTAGTCACTCACACACTAGTCACAGACAAGTACTGTGCGCGGCGTCTAGTCAATGCAATCCACAGCCAGCAGGGGCGGTGCTACACTTTGCATACAGCCCGGCCTCCCCAGACCGCTACAGGAGTGGTAGGCGGCACATTCAATAATTACTTTGCATATGGGGCGGTGCACCAACTTTCTCTGCACTGGAAGGGGGTGTAACTTGGTTTTTCCCTGTGATGGCGCAGCAAACAATTACAAGTGTCTCTTAGGCGGCCATCTTAAGTGCAAAACAGTCCATTCAAATACAGCAAGCAGCGCTATTGACTCTTGAAAAATCCAAAGTTTTGCAGTTTTAACGATGCGGTTTTGTACTAGAAGGATAGCGCAATACATGCAGACAGTCTTTAAGCAATCTGAACAGTCTTTTGGCCCAATAAAAGCAATAAACAGTTGAGGCTCATTCACAATAGGCAGTCTATAATGATTCAGGTTTTTGAAAGTCCTGTTCACAGCGCCAATTTATTATTGTGGTACAAAAATTCAGCGATGCACAAATCCAGTTATTAATATTAATAAGGCACAGAGAAATATAAAATCCTGTCCGTGACGCCAGTTTTAATTATGAAGTATGCTAGACCGACAGGGGAATTATATGTGAGATCAGGGTGTGAGCAATAGGTGGGCCGAGGTAAATACAGTTCTGGTTACTCATGGTTACGTCGTCCCTGGGCAGGCCTGCATAAGTAAAGAGGAGAACGGCACAAGGATTCTCTGGGGCACACTCTGGTGTAAGGGACACAGGCCAGAAGGTGGTTTGAGGTGCCCTTGATGGTCTGTATTAATGTGCCTATGGCAAGGTCCCTTGTAGTCGTGACGCCAGTACCTTTTGTGGTGGTACAACCAGGGGCGTAGCTAAAAGCTCATGGGCCCTGGTGAAAGAGTACTGCTTGGGCCCCCGTCCCTCAGTGCTTGTTGGCAAGGGGCAGGGGAGCACATATCCTTCTTGCTGCCAGGGGCAAACATTAAAAGGGCACCCCCTCATGCCATATTCTTAACCTAACCCCTTCCTTCCAGCCAGAGGTGTAAGCTGGCCAGTATACACTTTCTATAATGCCAGTGTCTTATGTGGCACAAGGGTCTTTGGGCCCCCTCAGGCTCCTGGGCCCAGTAGCGACTGCTACCTCTGCACCCCCTATAGCTACGCCCCTGGGTACAACCATTTACTGTAGTGTTAATTGAGGAACTAAAGACTGAGACGAGGATGGTGTAATTCAACTTATAACTTTTACTGAACGTTGCTCCTGGTAACAGTAACATCCAAGTATTAAACAGTCTATTTAAGATGGACAGAGGTAAAGCTGCAACAGGTCCACTGCTGACAGGTGTAATGTCTGTCTCTCTAGCTATTAAATTATATAGATTTTTATAGTTACTGGTAGAGGACTTCTAAGCTGGTCCTTGTTATCCCAGTGCAGGTTAGTGAGGCTTCCAGAGGTCCTAAGGCACTTGTAGAGATGGCTGTAACCCTTTGTGGGTCTCCTTCTTTAGTATTCTCTGAATTAATATCCTGCTGAGTATATGGAGCACTTCAACTCAGGGCTCAAGACTCCAGACTGAACTGGACAGAACTCTCACTCTAGACCATGGATGTCAAACTCATGGCCCTCCAGATGTTGCAAAACTACAACTCCCAGCATTCCCTGATAGCTGTAGGATGCCCAGGCATGATGGGAGTTGTAGTTTTGCAACAGCTGGAGGGCCACGAGTTTGACATCCCTGCTCTAGACTGACACTAGAGACTGACACACCCAGACTAGGCCTGGACTATATATATGGGAAGTATTATCTCCCCCTAGTGGTAGGCTCAGTGTAATACAATCTAAATACACCTGTAAGCAGGGATTATACATAAAGATGCATTGCAGCATAAAACTGCACCCTAGCTTGCATTTGACGCTTTAGGTGGGCTGTTTTGCCCAATATTTAAAGGGTTTCTACCACCAGAAATACTGTTATGTAGCTGACTGACATTTGCGATTCGCTAACGTCAGCACTACATAACAGTATGTTTCTAACAGTAGTTCCTGCAGCCGTTTTTTGTTAAAAACATACTTTTATAGATATGCTAATGAGCCTCTAGGTGCTATGTGGGCGTCATTAGCACCTAGAGGGCTCCGTTCACTAACCATTTCAGCCGCCCATCGCGTCCCTCCAGCCCGCCCCGCTCCTGTTGATTGATGTGAAACTTCTCAGTATCGAGTACCAGTTCCCGCGCCTGCGCCATGCGCTTCTGTATTCGGCGCAGGCGCAGTGAGTGAATGCCGCGCTCCTGGTGCCGGCTTCCTCATTGTAACTTAGCTGGCGCAGGCGCAGTGAGGAAGCTGGCACCGGGAGAATACAGAAGCGCACGGCGCAGGCGCGGGAATTGGTACTTGATACTGAGAAGCTTCACGTCAATCAACAGGAGCGGGGCGGGCTGGAGGGACGCGATGGGCGGCTGAAATGGCTAGTGGACGGAGCCCTCTAGGTGCTAATGACGCCCACGTACTTTTATAGATATGCTAATGAGCCTCTACGTGCTATGTGGGCGTCATTAGCACCTAGAGGGCTCCGTCCACTAACCATTTCAGCCGCCCATCGCGTCCCTCCAGCCCGCCCCGCTCCTGTTGATTGACGTGAAGCTTCTCAGTATCAAGTACCAATTCCCGCGCCTGCGCCGTGCGCTTCTGTATTCTCCCGGCGCCAGCTTCCTCACCTATATAAACCTAGGACCAACAACACTGCAGCAGGGTGTTTCTCCTAGAACCAGGAGGCTGACCGCTGCAGGAAGGATGGGAAAGGGAGTGCAGCAAAGGTCAGGCAGATGCTGGTGGTAGGGGACTCTATTATTAGGCGGACAGACAGGGTCATCTGTCTCCGAGACCGTGAATCCAAAACAGTGTGTTGCCTGCCGGGTGCTTGGGTTTTTTACCAAGGACAAATCTAAATTCCCCTCACGATGAGGGAAAAAAAAAAAAAAAAAAAAAGAAGAAAGGAGCGCACAATAGGGTAATATTGTTTAGATAAACGAGTTAAAATGGTGTGAATTATCCACACTCACCTTGTAGGGTTGTGCTAGAATAGGCACAACTCTACTGTAGACTTAGTAGAGATAAGGTCTTTTGTCCAGGGCTGCAGCCGCAGATTGTTGGTTCTTTTCAGCGAGGTGTCCAATCCCCCAGAAAAGAATTTTCAGTGTAAGAAGAGAAGGTTTCTGCCTCGGCGCAAATCACTGGAGAAGACGATCTTATTGCAAGAAATCTTCTTGGTTTAATAGAAACAACGCGTTTCGGGGATTTCAAACTCCCCTTCATCAGGTTTCATAGTGATACAGTGAATATTACAAAGGAGTAAACATTTATAGATAAAACAAACCAAAAAAAACGCCAAAACGATGCACCTGGGTGACGCCCCTTTAGGGGAGGAGCTACCCTCCAGGTGTCATCCAAAAGTGCATTTTTTGTTTTTTTTTTGTTTTTTTTTTGTTTTTTTTTTATTTAAAAAAGACAAGCAATATTCTATTATTTTTATCTGGTTTAGACATAAAACATAAAATCGCTGGCATATTTATTCGATCAGCCTTATATTTGACAGATTCATTTAGACATTCTTTCTGAAAAAGACTCCCTGTCATGTGATCGCAACTGCTAGTGGTCACATGACATAGGAGACCGGAAGTGAAGGCATCCTCTAGTGATCGTGATCCTCTCACAGAGCTAGGGGGAGAAGCTCCCGGCACTACGATGATTCGCATGTGTGTGGCGCATGCGCAGAATTTATTTCAGAATGACCGCTCTGGTATGTCAAGTCAGATACCAAGCGATCGTTTGTAAGGGGTCAAATGATTCTTTTTTCTGGTGCTATACTTTTTTCACAGGAATCCTGGTTATAGAAAATGCGCTTTAGGGCTTGTAAATACTTCATTTAGGCTGTCACTATCCGTTTTAGACTTTGGTTGGTCATATATTCCAAAATATATAGATAAAAAATATATATATACTGATAAAATCGAAATAAAAAAAATAAATAAAAAAAATAAAATAAAAAAAAATAAAAAAAAATAAAATAAAATCATTCGATTAAAATATTCAATTAAAATACCATTCGATTAGAAAGTATTCGAAGAGGTTTTTCAATAAATTCGTTAGTATACGAAAAATATTCAATTCAAACTCAGAAAAAAGTCTTAGATGAATAGATAAGTCATATAACAGAAACATGCATATTTATAAAAGTGGCATAGTGTCACTATATAGCAAAACCAAGGTATATCATTATATCAGTCTTTCTGTGTGTAAACAGTGGTAACGGCTAAAAATAGCACTATAATAGGGGGACTGTCTATATTTGGTCGGATGTTTGGTCAAAAATCTAGGTTTCTAGTAGACAGCTAGTAGTTGATAGGTAGTGGCTTTTTGTGTGTATATGTTTATAGAAGGCCTCGTTCAGTCCATAGGGATTCAGGCTATTAAGTTTAAATATCCAATACATCTCACGACGTCTAAGATATTGGACGTCTTTTTGGAGGTGAGTTGGAATATATTCAATTGGTGTTACAGTGAACCCAATACTGGTACCATCATGATGTTCAGCCGCGTGTCTAGACACGCTATGTTTCATGAATTTTTTCTTTATATTTGAGCGGTGTTTATTAAAACGGTTGCGTAAGGTTTGTATGGTACGGCCTACGTATTGCAAGTGGCAAGGGCACTCAAGTACATAGATTACAAAGCTGGAGTTACACGTTAAATGGTGTTGGATTGGAAAGGAGTCTCCAGTAGTGTGACTGTGAAAAAATGTTCTTTGATGAATACTATTGCAGCATAGACATCTTAGGTGACCGCATTTGAAACTGCCTTTCAGGGCCCTAGTGTCCATATCCTGATCATTATTCGGATGTGTAACTGGTCTTAACTTGCTAGGTGCCAGAATGTTTTTCAATGTTTTTGCTCTTCTGTATGTGAAACGTGGGATGTCTGGGATGATCTGACTTAGTATTGGGTCTCTTTTCAGAATATACCAATATTTCCCCAAAATCGCCTTAATGGCAGGATGTTTCTGATTGTAGGTGGTCACAAAATTATAGCTGTAGGAGCCTAGATCAGGTTTCTCCCCTCTTTTTTCTGCTGGAACCAAACATTCTAATTGTGTTAGTGTTTTGGCTTTGTCTCTGGCGCCTGTAATGATGCTGCTAGGGTACCCTTTTTGCCTGAACCTGGATGTGAGAATGTTGCTTTGTGTAATGAAGTCTATATCAAGTGAACAGTTGCGCCGAATGCGTTTATACTGGCTAAATGGAATATTTGCCTTCCATTTTCTGTAGTGTATACTATCGAAATTAAGATAGCTGTTGCTGTCTACCTTTTTAAAAAAGGTACGAGTTTTTATTTTATTATTAAGGATAAAAATCTCTAGATCTAAAAATTCTATTTTCATCCTATCCGATGTACCTGTGAACGAGATGCCCCAGTTGTTAGCATTGAGGTGGGTTTTGAAGTCCTCAATTGTAGACTTCTCACCATCCCAAATGAAAATGAGATCGTCTATATATCTTTTGAAAAAGACGACATTTGGCCAGAATTTGCTTTGGTATATGAAGGTTTCCTCAAACATTCTTGGGTTTGGCATATTGCAGATCGGATTGACAGATTGCTGGGTGGGGCTGGCGGTCATGGTACACATTGGCACCAATGACAAAGTCAGGGGGGAGATGGAAGGTCCTTAAAAATGATTTTAGGGAACTAGAGAAGCTCAAGAAATGGCCCTCCAAGGTTGTGTTTTCAGAAATACTAGGGAGCCTAGGGAGTTAAATAAGTGGCTCAGAAGCTGGTGCAGAAAGGAAGGGTTTATTTGGGTTCATGGAGAACTGGGCCGACTTCTCGGTCGGTTATAGGCTCTACAGTAGGGACGGGCTGCACCTTAATGGGAAGGGTGCAACTGCACTGGGGGCAAAAATGGTTAGATGGATAAAGAAGAAGCTTTTAAATTAGGATCTTAGGGGAGGGTGGGGGGCTCATACTAATAAGGGGGTAGATAGAGAGTGGGATATAGAAGGGGGCAGTGGGGATTTAGTGGGGGCTGGGGTTAGTGAAGAAAGCAGGGAGAAGACTGGGCATAACTATACACTTATGAAAAATAGAACTGCTGGTAACAAGAACCTGTTACATACAAACATCAAGCAAGGTAACCAAGAATCCCAGATATTCACTTTACAGGAAATATTAATTTAAAATGTATTTTCAGAAATGCCAGAAGTCTAGCTAGAAAAATCGGGGAGCTGGAGGCTATGGTACTAGAAAAACAGACATGGTTGGATTCTTGCACGTATTGAAGGTTTTACACTATTTTAGAAAGACAGGATCAAAAGAAAAGGTAGTGATGTGTGCCTGTACGTGAGGAGTGATCTGAAGACAATTCTGAAAGAGTCAATTGTGGGTGAGAATGTGGAAGCCTTATGGGTGGAAGTTCAAAGGGATATAAACACTGAATAAAATACTTGGTGTAATCTATAGACCCCCTAACATCACAGAGGAGATTGAAATGCAACTGTGTAACCAAATAGAGCAGGCGGCACAGTCTGGTATAGTGGTCATAATGGGAGATTTAAACTTCTCAGATATTGACTGGGGTCATGGTTTTGAATTAACCGCAAAGGGCAGAATATTCCTCAACTTGCTGCAGGATCACTTTATGGGCCAGTTTGTTGAAGCTCCCACTAAGAGCGATGCTCTGTTGGATCTGGTAATTTCTAATGATGCAGAGCTTGTTGGAAATGTTACTGTTAGAGAAACACTAGGTAATAGTGACCACAATATAAATATGTGTCCCCTAAACTATAAGATGCAAACTCTGTCAGGCAGAGCAAAGACACTGAATTTCAAAAAGGCTGATTTCCTTGGGTTGAGGACAGCATTTTAGGGGCATAAACTGGGAGCAGCTACTGTCACATACTAATACTGAGGATAAATGGGAGAGATTTAAATCCACATTGAGTAATTGCACTAAAAAAATTATTTAAAAAAGTATAAACTGCTCAAATTAAACCCCCCATGGCTTACAGCTACTGTAAAAAGGGCAATATAAGACAAGGCATTTAAAAAATACAAATTTGAGGTATCAGCTGTAGCGTTTGAAGATTACAAAGGGCTTAATAAAATCTGCAAAAAGGAGATAAAATTAGCAAAAATACAAAACGAACAACAGGTAGCAAAAGAGAGAAAAACAACTCCCCAAAAATTATTAAAATCTATAAATGCTAAAAACCTAGGTCTGAGCAGGTAGGATCCCCTAAATAATGGTATAGGGGGGTTAGTCACTGAAGATAAGGAAAAGGCAGAGCAACTAAATGGGTTTTATAGCTCTGTATATACAAAAGAAGAGAAAGGAGCTGATATCTGTGGTGCTGGGGCTGTTACTACATCCAGTGAGATACTCAATTGGCTAACTGTAGATATGGTCTAAGATAAGTTAAATAAGGTAAATATGAAAAAAGCTACGGGTCCAGATGGATTACACCCAAGGGTTCTTAAAGAGCTCAATTCAGTCATTGCTGTGCCCTGAACAGTGCCAAGTGATTGGTGCAAGGCAAATGTGGTGCCTATATGCAAAAAAGGATGTATGTCCACCACGGGTAATTATAGACCAGTTAAGTTTAACTTCTGTTGTGGAAAAAATGTTTGAAGGACTATTAATGGACTACAGTTACAAGAAAAAGTATGTGAACCCTTTGGAATTATATGGATTTCTGCACAAATTGGTCATAAAATGTGATCTGATCTTCATCTAAGTCACAACAATAGACAATCACAGTCTGCTTAAACTAATAACACACAAAGAATTAAATGTTACTATGTTTTTATTGAACACACCATGTAAACATTCACAGTGCAGGTGGAAAAAGTATGTGAACCCCTAGACTAATGACATCTCCAAGAGCTAATTGGAGTGAGGTGTTAGCCAACTGGAGTCCAATCAATGCGATGAGATTGGAGGTATTGGTTACAGCTGCCCTGCCCTATAAAAAACACACACCAGTTCTGGGTTTGCTTTTCACAAGAAGCATTGCCTGATGTGAATGATGCCTCGCACAAAGAGCATTTAAAAGACCTACAATTAAGAATTGTTGACTTGCATAAAGCTGGAAAGGGTTATAAAAGTATCTCCGAAAGCCTTGCTGTTCCTCAGTCCACGGTAAGACAAATTGTCTATAAATGGAGAAAGTTCCGGACTGCTGCTACTCTCCCTCGGAGTGTTCGTCCTGTAAAGATGACTGCAAGAGCACAGCGCAGACTGCTCAATGAGGTGAAAAAGAATCCTAGAGTGTCAGCTAAAGATTTACAAAAGTCTCTGGCATATGCTAACATCCCTGTTAGCGAATCTACGATACGTAAAACACTAAACAAGAATGGATTTCATGGGAGGATACCACAGAGGAAGCCACTGCTGTAAAAAAAAACATTGCTGCACGTTTACAGTTTTCACAAGAGCACCTGGATGTTCCACAGCAGTACTGGCAAAATATTCTGTGGACAGATGAAACTAAAGTTGAGTTGTTTGGAAGAAACACACAGCACTATGTGAGGAGAAAAAGAGGCACAGCACACCAACATCAAAACCTCATCCCAACTGTGAAGTGTGGTGGTGGGGGCATCATGGTTTTGGCTGCTTTGCTGCGTCATGGCCTGGACTGATTGCTATCATTGAAGGAAAAATGAATTCCCAAGTTTATGAAGACATTTTGCAGGAGAACTTAAGGCCATCTGTCCACCAGCTGAAGCTCAACAAAAGATGGGTGTTGCAACAGGATAACGACCCAAAGCATAGAAGTAAATCAACAACAGAATGGCTTAAACAGAAGAAAATACGCCTTCTGGAGTGGCCCAGTCAGAGTCCTGACCTCAACCCGATTGAGATGCTGTGGCATGACCTCAAGAAAGAGATTTACACCAGATATCCCAAGAATATTGCTGAACTGAAACAGTTTTGTAAAGAGGAATGGTCAAGAATTACTCTTGACCGTTCTGCACGTCTGATCTGCAACTACAGGAAACGTTTGGTTGAAGTTATTGCTGCCAAAGGAGGTTCAACCATTTATTAAATTTAAGGGTTCACATACTTTTTCCATCTGCACTGTGAATGTTTACATGGTGTGTTCAATAAAAACATGGTAACATTTAATTATTTGTGTGCTATTAGTTAAGCAGACTGTGATTGTCTATTCTTGTGACTTAGATGAAGATCAGATCACATTTTATGACCAATTTGTGCAGAAATCCATATAATTCCAAAGGGTTCACATACTTTTTCTTGCATGTGAACCCTTGGGTGTCAATGATGGTTTTCTGCACAACTGTCGGGTCAGCAGTCTTTCCCATGATTGTGATTCCTACTGAACCTGACGGAAAGACAATTTAAAGGCTCAGGAACCCTTTGAAAGTGTTATGGATTAATTAGCTGACTACAATGTGATACTTTGAGCCTAGAATATTGAACCTTTTCACAATATTCTAATTTTCTGAGATTGTGAATTTGGGGTTTTCATAAGCTCTAAGCCATAATCATTCAAATTATAACAAACAAAGGTTTGAAATATGTAGCTTTGCATGTAATGAGTCTACAGTATCTCATGTATTAGTTTCACCTTTTAGGTTGCATTGCTGAAATAAATGAACTTTTGCACGATATTCCAATTTTTCGAGTTTCACCTGTATGTGACTGTAAATAATATTATAAGTGATAACCAGCATGGGTTTACCAAGGACAGAAGTTGTCAGACTGACCTGATTTGTTTTTATGAGGAGGTGAGTCGTAGCCTGGACAGAGGGGCGGCTGTGGATGTAGTGTTTCTGGATTTTGCAAAGGCTTTCGATCCTGTCCCTCATAGATGTTTAATAGGTAAAGTAAGGTCTATAGGCTTAGAAAGTATAGTTTGTAATTGGATTGAAAACTGGCTGAAGGACCGTGTCCAGAGAGTTGTGGTCAGTGATTCCTATTCAGAATGGTTCGGGGTTATAAGTGGAACCACAAGGTTCAGTGCTGGGTCCTCTATTATTTAATTTATTTATTAACCACCTCCCGTCCGGGAGATGGATCTCTATTTCTGAATGGACGTTTTAAAACATCAGTTCAGAAACTGCAGCTGCACGCTAATCGTGCAGCTGCTGATCGAGTTGCCCGCTGTCAGTGACAGCAGGGCAACCCTTAGAGAAGGCAGGGACAGTGCCCAGGTGTCCCTGCCTTCTAGATCGCTGCATACACAGCGCTAAAAAAACTGTGTCAAAACTAGCAACTTTTGTCACCTTACATCACAAAAAAGTGCAACACCAAGTGATCAAAAACGCATATGTCCCACAAAATGGTACCAATAAAACCGTCGCCTCATCCCACAAAAAATGATCCCCTACATAAGAAAATCTCTCAAAAAATAAAAAAACTATAGCTCTTAGAACATGGAGACACTAAAACATCATTTTTTTGGTTTCAAAAATGCTATTATTGTGTTAAAGTGAAACAAATAAAAAAAGTATACATATTAGGTATTGACGTGTCCGTAAAAAACAGCTCTATAAAAATATCACATGACCTAACCCCTCGGGATGAGGTGACGGTTTTATTGGTACCATTTTGTGGGACATACGCGTTTTTGATCACTTGGTATTGCACCTTTTGTGATGCAAGGTGACAAAAATTGCTTGTTTTGACACAGTTTTTATTTTTTATTTTTTACGGTGTTCATCTGAGGGGTTAACTCATGTGATATTTTTATAGAGCTGGTTTTTACGGACGCGGCAATACCTAATATGTATACTTTTTTTTATTTGTTTCACTTTAACACAATAATAGCATTTTTGAAACCAAAAAATGATGTTTTAGTGTCTCCATGTTCTAAGAGCTATAGTTTTTTTATTTTTTGAGAGATTTTCTTATGTAGGGGCTCATTTTTTGCGGGATGAGGTGACGTTTTATTGGTACCATTTTGTGGGACATACGCATTTTTGATCACTTGGTGTTGCACCTTTTGTGATGCAAGGTGACAAAAATTGCTTGTTTTGACATTTTTTTTTTATTTTTTTTTTACGGTGTTCACCCGAGGGGTTAGCTCATGTGATATTTTTATAGAGCTGGTTTTTACGGACGTGGCAATACCAAATATGTCTATTTTATTTTATTTTTTCTATTTTTAATTTTTTTTTTTATTCCTTACTTGGGGACCTTAGTAAGGAATATTTTTATTTTTTCAACCCTTTATTTTTTTTTTATTTTTTTTTACACTTTTCGTCCCCCATAAGGTCATACAAGACCTCTGGGGGACATTTGCTTCACTTTTTCTTTTTTTTTTCACTGTTGATTCCTCCTGTAACTGGGGCTGACATAGTAGCCCCAGTTACAGTGGAAATGCACCCCCCAGAGAGGCTGTACAGCGTGATTCGGCGCTGTACAGCCTCATAGCAGGGCTGATCGAGGTCTCTGAGAGACCTCACACAGCTCCTGCACGCTCCGGTCCCGGTGAGCGCTGTGTCTGCAGCGATCTAGAAGGTAGGGACACCTGGGCACTGTCCCTGCCTTATCTCCGGGTTGCCCTGCTGTCACTGACAGCGGGCAACCCGATCAGCAGCTGCACGATTAGCGTGCAGCTGCTATTTCTGAAAGGACGTTTTAAAACGTGCTTTCAGAAATAGAGGTCCACCCATAGGACGTTTATATCCTATGGGCGGACTTAAAGCGGTTAACCACCTCCCGACCGCCTAACGCGCTGATGCGTCTGGGAGGTGGTTGATTTGTTCCTCCTGGACGCATCGGCGCGCCATCTCGCGATACCCGAGATTTCCTGTGAACGCGCGCACGTAGGCGCGCGCGCTCACAGGAACAGAAGGTAAGCGAGTGGATCTCCAGCCTGCCAGCGGCGATCGCTCGCTGGCAGGCTGGAGATGTGATTTTTTTTAACCCCTAAAGGTATATTAGACGCTGTTTTGATAACAGCGTCTAATATACCTTCTACCTGGTCCTCTGGTGGTCCCTTTTGTTAGGATCGACCACCAGAGGACACAGGTAGGTCAGTGAAGTCGCACCAAACACTACACTACACCCCCCCCCGTCACTTATTAACCCCTTATAAACCCCTGATCACCCCATATAAACTCCCTGATCACCCCCCCCCCTGTCATTGATCACCCCCCTGTCATTGATCACCCCCTGTCAGGCTCCGTTCAGACGTCCGTATGATTTTTACGGATCCACAGATACATGGATCGGATCCGCAAAACACATACGGACGTCTGAATGGAGCCTTACAGGGGGGTGATCAATGACAGGCGGGTGATCACCCATATAGATTCTCTGATCACCTCCTGTCATTGATCACCCCCCTGCAAGGCTCCATTCAGATGTCCGTATGATTTTTACGGATCCATGGATACATGGATCGGATCCGCAAAACACATGCGGACGTCTGAATGGAGCCTTACAGGGGGGTGATCAATGACAGGAGGTGATCACCCATATACACTCCCTGATCACCCCCTGTCATTGATCACCCCCCTGTCATTGATCACCCCCCTGCAAGGCTCCATTCAGACGTCCGTATGATTTTAACGGATCCATGGATACATGGATCGGATCCGCAAAACACATGCGGACGTCTGAATGGAGCCTTACAGGGGGGTGATCATCCCATATACACTCCCTGATCACCCCCTGTCATTGATCACCCCCCTGTAAGGCTCCGTTCAGACGTCCGCATGTGTTTTGCGGATCCGATCCATGTATCCATGGATCCGTAAAAATCATGCGGACGTCTGAATGGAGCCTTACAGGGGGTGATCAATGACAGGGGGTGATCACCCATATACACTCCCTGATCACCCCCTGTCATTGATCACCCCCCTGTAAGGCTCCATTCAGACGTCCGCATGAGTTTTGCAGATCCGATCCATGTATCCATGTATCCGTAAAAATCATGCGGACGTCTGAATGGAGCCTTACCAGGGGGGTGATCAATGACAGGGGGTGATCACCCATATACACTCTCTGATCACCCCCTGTCATTGATCACCCCCCTGTAAGGCTCCATTCAGACGTCCGCATGTGTTTTGCGGATCCGATCCATGTATCCATGGATCTGTAAAAATCATGCGGACGTCTGAATGGAGCCTTACAGGGGGTGATCAATGACAGGGGGTGATCACCCATATACACTCCCTAATCACCCCCTGTCATTGATCACCCCCCTGTAAGGCTCCATTCAGACGTCCGCATGTGTTTTGCGGATCCGATCCATGTATCCATGGATCCGTAAAAATCATGCGGACGTCTGAATGGAGCCTTACCAGGGGGGTGATCAATGACAGGGGGTGATCACCCATATACACTCCCTGATCACCCCCTGTCATTGATCACCCCCCTGTAAGGCTCCATTCAGACGTCCGCATGTGTTTTGCGGATCCGATCCATGTATCCATGGATCCGTAAAAATCATGCGGACGTCTGAATGGAGCCTTACAGGGGGTGATCAATGACAGGGGGTGATCACCCATATACACTCCCTGATCACCCCCTGTCATTGATCACCCCCCTGTAAGGCTCCATTCAGACGTCCGCATGTGTTTTGCGGATCCCATCCATGTATCCATGGATCCGTAAAAATCATACGGACGTCTGAATGGAGCCTTACCAGGGGGGTGATCAATGATGGAGGTGATCAGGGAGTCTATATGGGTGATCACCCCCCTGTCATTGATCACCCCCCTGTCATTGATCACCCCCCCTGTAAGGCTCCATTCAGACATTTTTTTGGCTCAAGTTAGCGGAAATATAATTTTTGTTTGTTTGTTTTTTCTTACAAAGTCTCATATTCCACTAACTTGTGTCAAAAAATAAAATCTCACATGAACTCGCCATACCCCTCACGGAATCCAAATGCGTAAACATTTTTAGACATTTATATTCCAGACTTCTTCTCACGCTTTAGGGCCCCTAAAAAGCCAGGGCAGTATACATACCCCACATGTGACCCCATTTCGGAAAGAAGACACCCCAAGGTATTCGCTGAGGGACATATTGAGTCCATGAAAGATTGAAATTTTTGTCCTAAGTTAGCGGAAAGTGAGACTGTGAGAAAAAAACAAAAAAAAAATCAATTTCCGCTAACTTATGCAAAAAAATAAAATTTCTATGAACTCGCCAGGCCCCTCATTGAATACCTTGGGGTGTCTTCTTTCCAAAGTGGGGTCATATGTGGGGTATTTATACTGCCCTGGCTTTTTAGGGGCCCTAAAGCGTGAGAAGAAGTCTGGGATCCAAATGTCTAAAAATGCCCTCCTAAAAGGAATTTGGGCACCTTTGCGCATCTAGGCTGCAAAAAAGTGTCACACATCTGGTATTGCCGTACTCAGGAGAAGTTGGGGAATGTGTTTTGGGGTGTCATTTTACATATACCCATACTGAGAGAAGTGAGAGAAATATCTTGGTCAAATGCCAACTTTGTATAAAAAAATGGGAAAAGTTGTCTTTTGCCAGGATATTTCTCTCACCCAGCATGGGTATATGTAAAATGACACCCCAAAACACATTCCCCAACTTCTCCTGAGTACGACGATACCAGATGTGTGACACTTTTTTGCAGCCTAGGTGGGCAAAGGGGCACACATTCCAAAGTGCACCTTTCGGATTTCGCAGGCCATTTTTTACACATTTTGATTGCAAGGTACTTCTCACACATATGGGCCCCTAAATTGCCAGGGCAGTATAACTACGCCACAAGTGACCCCATTTTGGAAAGAAGACACCCCAAGGTATTCCGTGAGGGGCACGGCGAGTTCCTAGAATTTTTTATTTTTTGTCACAAGTTAGCGGAAAATGATGATTTTTCTTTTTTTTTCCTTTTTTCCTTACAAAGTCTCATATTCCACTAACTTGCGACAAAAAATAAAAAATTCTAGGAACTCGCCATGCCCCTCACGGAATACCTTGGGGTGTCTTCTTTCCAAAATGGGGTCACTTGTGGCGTAGTTATACTGCCCTGGCAATTTAGGGGCCCAAATGTGTGAGAAGTACTTTGCAATCAAAATGTGTAAAAAATGGCCTGCGAAATCCGAAAGGTGCACTTTGGAATATGTGCCCCTTTGCCCACCTTGGCTGCAAAAAAGTGTCACACATCTGGTATCGCCGTACTCAGGAGAAGTTGGGGAATGTGTTTTGGGGTGTCATTTTACATATACCCATGCTGGGTGAGAGAAATATCTTGGCAAAAGACAACTTTTCCCATTTTTTTATACAAAGTTGGCATTTGACCAAGATATTTTTCTCACCCAGCATGGGTATATGTAAAATGACACCCCAAAACACATTCCCCAACTTCTCCTGAGTACGGCGATACCAGATGTGTGACACTTTTTTGATGCCAAGGTGGGCAAAGGGGCACATATTCCAAAGTGCACCTTTCGGATTTCGCAGGCCATTTTTTACACATTTTGATTGCAAAGTACTTCTCACACATTTGGGCCCCTAAATTGCCAGGGCAGTATAACTACGCCACAAGTGACCCCATTTTGGAAAGAAGACACCCCAAGGTATTCCGTGAGGGGCATGGCGAGTTCCTAGAATTTTTTATTTTTTGTCGCAAGTTAGTGGAATATGAGACTTTGTAAGGAAAAAAGAGAAAGAAAAAAAATCATCATTTTCCGCTAACTTGTGACAAAAATAAATAAATTCTAGGAACTCGCCGTGCCCCTCACGGAATACCTTGGGGTGTCTTCTTTCCAAAATGGGGTCACTTGTGGCGTAGTTATACTGCCCTGGCAATTTAGGGGCCCAAATGTGTGAGAAGTACCTTGCAATCAAAATGTGTAAAAAATGACCGGCGAAACCCAAAGGTGCACTTTGGAATATGTGCCCCTTTGCCCACCTTGGCAGCAAAAAAGTGTGACACATCTGGTATCGCCGTACTCAGGAGAAGTTGAGGAATGTGTTTTGGGGTGTCATTTTACATATACCCATGCTGGGTGAGAAAAATATCTTGGTCAAATGCCAACTTTGTATAAAAAAATGGGAAAAGTTGTCTTTTGCCAAGATATTTCTCTCACCCAGCATGGGTATATGTAAAATGACACCCCAAAACACATTCCCCAACTTCTCCTGAGTACGGCGATACCAGATGTGTGACACTTTTTTGATGCCAAGGTGGGCAAAGGGGCACATATTCCAAAGTGCACCTTTCGGATTTCACCGGTCATTTTTTACAGATTTTGATTGCAAAGTACTTCTCACACATATGGGCCCCTAAATTGCCAGGGCAGTATAACTACGCCACAAGTGACCCCATTTTGGAAAGAAGACACCCCTAGGTATTCTGTGAGAGGCATGGTGAGTTCCTAGAATTTTTTATTTTTTGTCGCAAGTTAGTGGAATATGAGACTTTGTAAGAAAAAAATAAATAATAAAATCATCATCATTTTCCGCTAACTTGTGACAAAAAATACAAAGTTCTATGAACTCACTATGCCCATCAGCGAATACCTTAGGGTGTCTACTTTCCGAAATGGGGTCATTTGTGGGGGTTTTCTATTGTTTGGGCATTGTAGAACCTCAGGAATCATGACAGGTGCTCAGAAAATCAGAGCTGTTTCAAAAAGCGGAAATTCACATTTTTGTACCATAGTTTGTAAACGCTATAACTTTTACCCAAACCATTTTTTTTTTTTTGCCCAAACATTTTTTTTTCATCAAAGACATGTAGAACAATAAATTTGGCGAAAAATTTATATATGGATGTCGTTTTTTTTGCAAAATTTTACAGCTGAAAGTGAAAAATGTCATTTTTTGGCAAAAAAATCGTTACATTTTGATTAATAACAAAAAAAGTTAAAATGTCAGCAGCAATAAAATACCACCAAATGAAAGCTCCATTAGTGAGAAGAAAAGGAGGTAAAATTCATTTGGGTGGTAAGTTGCATGACCGAGCGATAAACGGTGAAAGGAGTGTAGTGCCGAAGTGTAAAAAGTGCTCTGGTCATGAAGGGGGTTTCAGCTAGCGGGGCTGAAGTGGTTAAAACATAATTTTTTTGTTTCAAAAATGCTATTGTTGTGTAAAACTTAAATAAATAAGAAAAAGTATACATATTAGGAATCGCCACGTCCGTAACAATCTGCTCTATAAAAATGTCACTTGACTGAACGCTGTAAAAATAAATAAATAGAAACTGTGCTAAAACAACCCATTTTTTGGTCACCTTGCCCCATAAAGTGTTATAATGAATGATCAAAAAATCATATGTACCCAAAAATAGTAGCAATTAAACTGGCATCTTATCCCCTAGTTTCCAAAATGGTATCACTTCTTGGGAGATTCTACTGTAAGGGTGCATCAGGGGGCTTCAAATGGGACATGGCATCTAAAAACCACGTGGAGTTCCTTTTCTTCTGCGCCCTGCCGTGTGCCCATACAGCAGTTTATGACCACATGTGGGGTGTTTCTGTAAACCGCAGAATCTGGGTAATAAATATTGAGTTTTGTTTGGCTGTTAACCATCGATGTGTTAAAGAAAAAATTCGATTAAAATGGAAAATCTGCCCAAAAAGTGAAATTAAAAATGTTTATCTCCATTTTCCTTGAATTCTTATGGAACGCCTAAAGGGTTAACAAAGTTTGTAAAATCGGTTTTAAGTAACTTGAGGGGTGTAGTTTCTACAATGGGGTCATTTATGGGGGTATCCACTATGTAGGCCCCACAAAGTGACTTCAGACCTGAACTGGTCCTTAAAAAGTGGGTTTTGGCAATTTTCTTAAAAATTTTAAGAATTGCTTCTAAACTTCTAAGCCTTCTAACGTCCTAAAAAAATAAAATGCCATTTCCAAAATGATGCCAACATAAATTAGACATATGGAGAATGTTAAGTAATAAATATTTTATGAGGTATCACTTTCTGTTTTAAAAGCAGAGAAATTGAAATTTAGAAAATTGCTAATTTTTCAATTTTTTTTGAAAATTTGGGATTTTTTCATAAATAAAGGTGAAATATATTGACTCAAATTTATGACTATCATGAAGTACAATGTGTCACGAGAAAACAATCTCTGAATGACTTGGATAAGTAAAGGCGTTCCAAAGTTATTACCACATAAAGTGAGATATGTCAGTTTTGCAAAATTAGGCCTGGTCAGGAAGGGGGCAAATGGCCCAGATGACAAGTGGTTAATATTATCGAGGACGGGATAATTAGCACCATTTCTATTTCTGCAGATGACACTAAGCTGTGTAGTACTGTGCAGTCTATGGAAGATGTCCACAAACTACAAGCTGACTTGAACACTCTGAGTGATTGGGCATCAACTTGGCAAAAGAGGTTCAATGTGGACAAATGTAAAGTTATGCATCTTGGTAGTAATAATCTCCGTGCTTCATATGTCCTAGGAGGTGGGTGGTGGTTTATAGGTTTGGGGGATTGGCCAGTGAGGTCCGTAAAGCCAGTGGCCACCTCTATGTGTGCCTGCGCTGATCCTGCTGCC
This sequence comes from Bufo gargarizans, assembly GCF_014858855.1. NCBI lineage: Eukaryota > Metazoa > Chordata > Amphibia > Anura > Bufonidae > Bufo > Bufo gargarizans. Next base: position 47,145,750 of record NC_058084.1, read on the forward strand.
TGATACACTGGCCAATCAGCAGCAGGATCCTTGCGTTACTAAAAGCTGATTGGCCATGGTGTGAAATGCAGACGCAGTGTGTCTGGGAGGGAGCCACATCCCAACTCATGGTGGAGGTCATACAGAAGGGTAACGGCAAACAGGGGGGACAGGGCCCGGGGTTGTAGCCGAAGGGAGAAGTTCAAGAACACAAGTGGGTGGGCCACAGGCCACTTCAAACTATGAATAAACTGTCACTGTCTTGTGCAAAGTAGGGGGCGGAGCCGTCCATGCTCTCTGGGCCCCCTGTGCCACGGGCCACATAGCAACTGCGTGGTCTGCCTATATTGGCAGTACGCCACTGGACACTAGATGTCACTGTTACTAATGCTCACTTGTAGTCTATGCATTTCTATGATGTGTTGTATTTCCTGTACATGTGAAGTGAACTCACTGATTTCTTTTTCCTGTCTGTGCCAGTCACCATGTAAAGGTGAATCTTCTGTTACTGCACGCGTGTGTCAATAAACCCAGTTCCTGTTACTCCACAAGATCTGAATTAACTCCGCTGCACCCAGCTATCATACTTTGCAACAGGTTATGGGCCCAGTGACCGTGACCATACTCTGCAACAGACAATACAATGAATTCATTCTCAGCCTGGTAACGAACGTTAAAATAAAACAAAAACTCACTTTATTGCGGATTCAGTAGTAAAGTCTGGGGCAATACAGCCCACCTAAAGCGTCAAATGCAGGCTAGGGTGCAATAGTTAGTCAGAGGTATGTCTATAAATATTCCCCCCAATCCTACTGCTCCCCATAAGGTGTAAGGATACACTAACAGTATGTCAGACAGGTAGTTTTCCACACTGGTATACACCTCAGCTACGTAGCAGCCGTGCTAGTAAACTGCCCAGTCTATACTGGTGAGGTTTCAGGCAGTAAGTCAGCGCTCTGTATTGTGTTTTACAGCAGCGCTCACTTAGTAATAGTGTTACTGACGTAAGGTGCCGATATCTGCCCTGGTTTAGTTACACTTAGTCATATGAGAATAGAACGTCTATTTACACTTGCTTTAGTAGCTAAGACATAACTTTTACTTTTATATATTGCTTTTAAAACTTATAACTGAACACACAATGTGAGACTAATTAAAAATCTCAGCAGTTGGCAGACTTTTGCCCCATATTTCATCCAGTATATGAGAGGTTAAATCAGCTGCTGTTTTGTGTCTATCCAGCAGCTTATTGAATAAGAAGCAATGTAGCCGGCTAGTTGCACACCTTCATGGCTACATAGCCATCTTGTTTCCTGCTCTTTCCCTATATTGTTAAATCATAATACGGGCTGTCTGCACCTAGCTACTGAATTTAAAAAACACAAACACGTTTACTGCCTCCCGACATGTTTTCCCGGTAAACCAGCGTCTTCAGGGGATCGGGCAGGTATGTCTGTGGGGGTGAGGAACACCTTTAATTATATTGGTAAGTGATGTCACAGCACAGGGGTCCAACGTCCTCTCACCTATAGCAAGCAAAGGTGCAGTAGGGCAGATATCGGCACCTGACGTCAGTAACACTATTACTAAGTGAGCGCTGCTGTAAAACACAATACAGAGCGCTGACTGACTGCCTGAAACCTCACTGGTATAGACTGGGCAGTTTACTAGCACGGCTGGTACGTAGCTGAGGTGTATACCGGTGTGGAAAACTACCGGGCTGACATACTGTTAGTGTATCCTTACACCTTATGGGGAGCAATAGGATTGAGGGGAATATTTATAGACATACCTCTGACTAACTATTGCACCCTAGCCTGCATTGACGCTTTAGGTGGGCTGTATTGCCCCAGATTTTACTACTGAATCCGCAATAAAGTGAGTTTTTGTTTTATTTTAACATTCTTTACCAGGCTGAGAATAAGTGACAATTGTGAACGTCTACTTTTTACACTGATTTAAACTGTTAGTCAATAAAATGAATTCACCTCTCTTTATAATACTTCTACATATAGCAATCCCAACACCCCTGAAGTTTGCAATATCTCCACCTATAGTATATCTTCTACCACCTCAAAGGCTTTTTGAGTCAGTTATCACCTTACTTCACAATTGGAAGTCACGAGAAAGATTCTGTTTAGCATCAAACTAATGACTCCTCTCATTACTCTGTCATTAGAGTCCAAGATAGTTCCAATTATAAGAATACAGACCTCGCACCTACCAAAAGCACTCAATATGATGGTCCAAAAAGGTTAAACCTAGACGATGAAGGGTGAAGGGGAGGCAAAGGTAATTACTTAATCAAGCAAGAAGTCCAGAGTAGCCATGTAGATCCATTAACCTTAGATCCAAGGGTATTTTTAATTTATCTAGTAATGCTCTTAAACCGGGCAGAAATAAGTGTGTTAGAGAAAGGCTGATCGTTCCGCCCCACAAGTAATCCCAACCAATTTATTCAGAAACTTACTAAAAAAAAAACATTTCGAAATAAAAACGTTAACTGGGTAAGAAAGGACACATAGGAATGACTGGGATATGTGTAAGATTCCCATCATTCTTGATTCTGGGGAGAATCAGCTGGAAGAGTTCTTATACGCTGATGTGGGAATACTTACTGACTAGCTACTTAATTTCTTCCTCCTTGGAAAATAAATTCTCCTTCTACCAGATACAAAGTCAAGGTTCCCACTTGGAAACCTATTATAAACCTAGGGCCAGCAACACTGCAGCAGGGCGTTTCTCCTAGCAACCAGGAGGCTGACCGCTGCAGGAAGGATGGGAAAGGGAGTGCAGCAAAGGTCAGACAGATGCTGGTGTTAGGGGACTCCATTATTAGGAGGACAGACAGGGTCATCTGTTGCCGAGACCGTGAATGCCGAACAGTGCGTTGTCTGCTGGGTGCTCGGATTTGGCATATTGCAGACCTGATTGACAGATTGCTGGGTGGGGATGGAGAAGACCTGGTGGTCATATTACGCATTGGCACCAATGACAAAGTCAGGGGGAGATGGAAGGTCCTTAAAAATGATTTTAGGGAACTAGGGAAGCTAAAGTCCAGGCCCTCCAAGGTAGTGTTTTCAGAAATACTACCAGTGCCACGAGCATCACCAGTGAGACAACGGGAGCCTAGGGAGTTAAATAAGTGGCTCAGAAGCTGGTGCAGGAAGGAAGGGTTTGGGTTCATGGAGAACTGGGCCGACTTCTCTGTCGGTTATAGGCTCTACGGTAGGACGGGCTGCACCTTAATAGGGAGGGTGCAACTGCTCTGGGGGGAAAATGGTTAGATGGATAGAGGAGCTTTTAAATTAGGATCTTAGGGGAGGGTGGGGGGCTCATACTAATAAGGGGGTAGATTGTGTAGATAGAAAGTGGGATATAGAAGGAGACAGTGGGGATTTAGTGGGGGCTGGGGTTAGAGGAGGAAAGTAGGGAGAAGACTGGGCATAACTATACACTTATGAAAAATAGAACTGCTGGTAACAAGAACCTGTTACATACAAACATCAACCAAGGTAACCAAGAATCCCAGATATTCACTTTATAGGTAATAGTAATTTAAAATGTATTTTCAGAAATGCCTGAAGTCTAGCTAGAAAAATGGGGGAGCTGGAGGCTATGGTACTAGAAAAACCGACATGGTTGGATTCTTCGCATGACTGGGCTGTTAATATTGAGGGTTTTACACTACTTAAGAAATACAGGGTCAAAAGAAAAGGTAGTGATGCGTGTCTGTACGTGAGGAGCGATCTGAAGACAAGTGTGAAAGAGTCAATTGTGGGTGAGGATGGTGAGATTGTGGAAACCTTATGGGTGGAAGTTCAAAGGTATATAAACACTGAATAAAATACTTGGTGTAATCTATAGACCCCCTAACATCACAGAGAAGATAGAAACGCAACTGTATAACCAAATAGAGTGGGCTTCACAGGCTGGTATAGTGGTCATAATGGGAGATTTAAACTTCCCACATATTGACTGGGGTCATTTTTCTGCCTTAACCGCAAAGGGGAGAAAATTCCTCAACTGGCTGCAGGACCACTTTATGGGCCAGTTTGTAGAAGCTCCCACTAGGGGCGATGCTCTGTTGGATCTGGTAATTTCTAATGATGCAGAGCTTGTTGGTAATGTTACTGTTCAAGAAACACTATGTAATAGTGACCACAATATAATTATATTCCCCCTAAACTATAAGAAGCAAACTCTGTCAGGCAGAGCAAAGACATTGAATTTCAAAAAGGCTAATTTCCTTGGGTTGAGGGCAGCATTTTAAGGGCATAAACTGGGAGCAGCTACTGTCACATAATAATACTGAGGACAAATGGGAGAACTTTAAATCCACATTTGAGTAATTGCACTAAAAAAATTATTCCTTTAGATATCAAGTATAAACGTCTAAAATTAACCCCCCCCCCCCCCATGGCTTATAGCTACTGTAAAAAGGGCAATAAAAGACAAAAAAAGGGCATTTAAAAAATACAAATCTGAGGTATCAGCTGTAGCAGTTGAAGATTACAAAGGGCTTAATAAAATCTGTAAAAAGGAGATAAAATTAGCAAAAATACAAAACGAACAGCAGGTAGCAAAAGAAAGCAAAACAAATCCCCCAAAAAATATTTAAATATATAAATGCTAAAAACCTAAGTCTGAGCAGGTAGGATCCCCTAAATAATGGTAAAGGGGGGTTAGTCACTGAAGATAAGAAAAAGGCAGAGTAACTAAATGGGGTTTATAGCTCTGTATATACAAAAGAAGAGAAAGGAGCTGATATCTGTGGTGCTGGGGCTGTTACTACATCCAGTAATATACTCAATTGTCTAACTGTAGATATGGTCCAAGAGGAGTTAAATAAGGTAAATGTGAAAAAGGCTACGGGTCCAGATGGATTACACCCAAGAGTTCTTAAAGAGCTCAGTTCAGTCATTGCTGTGCCCCTGTTTATAATGTATAAAGATTCTCTAGGTACTAATACAGTGCCAAGTTATTGGTGCAAGGCAAATGTGGTGCCTATATGCAAAATAGGATGTAATTATAGACCAGTTAAGTTTAACTTCTGTTGTGGGAAAAATGTTTGAAGGACTCTTAAGGGACTATATACAAGAGTATAAGTGAAACTCCAAAAATTAGAATATTGTGCAAAAGTTCTTTTATTTCAGTAATGAGATAGACATTAGATGCAAAGCAAGATATATCAAGCCTTTATGTGTTATAATTTGGATGATTACGGCTTAGAGCCGTGCTAGTAAACAGCCCAGTCTATACCCCTGAGGTTTCAGGCAGTCAGTCAGCGCTCTGTATTGTGTTTTACAGCAGCGCTCACTTAGGCTACTTTCACACTAGCGTTCGATCGGATCCGTTCTGAACGGATCCGATCATAATAATGCAGACGGAGGCTCCGTTCAGTACGGATCCGTCTGCATTATTTTAGCATATAACAGCTAAGTGTGAAAATAGCCTCGTACGGATCCGTCCAGACTTTCAATGTAAAGTCAATGGGGGACGGATCCGCCTGAAGATTGAGCCATATTGTGGCATCTTCAAACGGATCCGTCCCCATTGACTTACATTGTAAGTCTGGACGGATCCGCACGGATCCGCACGCCTCCGCACGGCCAGGCGGACACCCGAACGCTGCAAGCAGCGTTCAGCTGTCCGCCTGTCCGTGCGGAGGCGAGCGGAGCGGAGGCTGAACGCCGCCAGACTGATGCAGTCTGAGCGGATCCGCTCCATTCAGACTGCATCAGGGCTGGACGGCTGCGTTCGGGTCCGCTCGTGAGCCCCTTCAAACGGAGCTCACGAGCGGACAGCCGAACGCTAGTGTGAAAGTAGCCTTAGTAATAGTGTTACTGACGTCAGGTGCCGATATCTGCCCTGGTTTAGTTACACTTAATCATATGAGTATAGAACGTCTATTTACACTTGCTTTAGTAGCTAAGACATAACTTTTATTTTTATATATTGCTTTTAAAACTTATAACAGAACACACAGAGTAAACCAGCGTCTTCAGGAGATCGGGCAGGTATGTCTGTGGGGGTGAAGAACACCTTTTATTATATTGGTAAGTGATGTCACAGCGCAGGGGTCCAACGTTCTCTCACCTATAGCAAGCAAAGGGAGGTATAAGGCTAGCGATGGTTGGCCATTCCAGTGCCGGATACATGCTGTCCACTACTCCATCAGCAGTGGATAGCACTTACTGTCTGTGCAGCCATTATTAATATCCGCTCCTGATGACACCAAGGAATTACCCCCTCAGTAGAAACACGTTGAGCAGCTATTAGGTTTACATGCTGAGTGGACATGGTGAACCATCATCTAGAAGATAGTGATCCACAGGCAGGGTGATAGTGTGTAGTGCAGATATCGGCACCTTACGTCAGAAACACTATTACTAAGTGAGCGCTGCTGTAAAACACAATACAGAGCGCTGACTTACTGCCTGAAACCTCACTGGTATAGACTGGGCAGTTTACTAGCACGGCTGGTACGTAGCTGAGGTGTATACCAGTGTGGAAAACTACCGGGCTGACACACTGTTAGTGTATCCTTACACCTTATGGGGAGCAGTAGGATTGAGGGGAATATTTATAGATAGAGATGGCCTTGCGGTTCACCCAGTGCTCGGTTCGCGGCAAACTTTGCTTGTTCGCTGTTCGCCGAACATGCAAACATATTGTGATATTCGCGACCGCCATATTCTTTTACATTGTCAAGAACTTTGACCCATGACACATATATCAGGTGGTACAGGACAGCCAATGGAGACATTTCAGCACATGGACATACCCCCTACCTTAGAAATAGACCTGATCTGGCTGCCATTTTACATTCTGTCTTTTGTCAGTTTAGGGAGAGGTTGTTGTGTGGAGCAGGGACAGACTGTTAGGGACACAAATCGCTAGCTAATAGGTCCACTTTTAAGGACTGGTATACGTGTACTATTGTTTGGTGTGCAGTATATAGGGGTGTAATACAGTTATAATATACTTTCTAACATAGAAAGCATATTATAGTGGATTTGTACAGTGCAGCATTGTGACTGGTGATCGGTTCTGCAGCGATACTACAACTACAAAGAGTGACAAACGCAATTAGAAAAAAGTATTATAAATGGTATGATAGACCAGTGGCCCCCCAAAACGACATATTGAAGCGGGGTGTTATATAAGAATATACTTTTCTAATATTGCATTTGGGTACTGCAGAAATGTAGTCTCTTCCGCTGCGTTACCTCTGCTACACACAGTGAGAAAAGTTACAGGAAAACATTTTGTATAACTGATGTGATAGACCAGTGGCCCCCCAAAACGACACATACACTGCACTTCTCTAGAGACTTTTGTCACTTTTGACAGAGGAAGAGGCAGGCCTTTCCGCAGGGGTGGTAGGGGTAGTGCAGGAGCACCAGGCCGGACAGTACCCAGATCAGCCCAAGGAGGTTGGTCCCTGCTGTTGCGCCTACTCTGAGATCTCTATTGTTAGTGGTGGGGAAGGTGACGTCGATGATGAGGTGTCTATGGACGTTACGTGGGTGCCCACAAGAGAGCAAAAGGAGGGCTTTTTTTAACGTGTCCACTGCTGACAATAGTGTTGCCATCTGCAGCCTTTGCAGTCAACGCATAAGTCGCGGTAAGCCCTACACTCACCTAGGGATGACCACCTTAAGAAGGCACCTGGCCTCCCATCACCGAGCCCATTGGGAGCAACGCCGTCAGAACCCACAAAGCCAGGCTCTCACTGTCCAGCCTCTTCTCCTTCTCCTCTCTCCTCACAATTGTCCTCCACTCCACGTTCCATCATGCCTTCCTCACGCTAGTCTGGAAAAAGGCAGGCTTCCGTGGCCCAAATGTTCGAGCGTAAAAAATGATGACACCTGATAACCTTCTTGCCCAACGGTTGACCGCTGGCTTGTCGGAACTGATAGGTGTCAGAACTATTGAGTATGAATAAAGTCCATAATTATAAGGCCTATATAAGTGTATGGACATGAGCCTAAGGGACAACCATTTTGTCTTATTTTAAGGCAGAGTGAATTCAGGATTTTTTTTTTACTCTGAAATTGCTAACCTAAGGTTTACGATATATACCAAAGTGTTTACCTAAGTCTGTTTTGTGAGAAGGAGATGTCCCAAGGTCTAATGAAATGTGATGGCCTAGATAAGACAATGTATTTGAATTCTGATGATTTTAGTAAATAGAAAGACTCTAATCTTTCTTTGTGATTTTTATATTAATCAATATAGGAGTAGATTGATTTTATATAATCAATTTTAATAGGTGTGCTGAATATATAGTATATATATAAGAGTATAGTCCTCATAGATATATTCAATTGTAAGATTAGAAATGAGGTATAAACTCCTCTGTCATGTTTAGAATCTGTCTCAGTGGAACACACAAATTAATTATTTCTTTCCTGGAATGGATGTGGACACAGGTGATCATGAACAAACCCTGTCTCATCCAAGAACAATGAATTGAGATAGCCATATTTGTTTTGATTTAATCAAGTCTGGTCAAAAGACTTAAGGATACACAAGTTAGTTGACCAAGTATAAAACTCATTGTCTCTTTAAGATCTTCTCAAGGTTTCGTCTGAAACCTTAGATTAAATTTTATTGCTAGTATATGAAAAAGAGAAATAAATTAATGCTTCGATTTTTGTATGGAATACTAGTGCCATCTAGTGTTAGGGTAACAAAGATCTAGGGTATATTTTTCCCTAGAGGGAGGTTCTATTAATTATAAAGTGAGGTCACTAGTTAATGATAAAACTTGGCCAAGCCCTTTCTAAGAGAGGATAAAAAGATGGTATGGGCTGACAGAAGGGGAATCGAGCTCTCTCTCTGAACATCATCTTGACCATCTTGCCAGTCATTGGAGGCAGCCATCTTAGAACCATTGAAACTGATTTCTGCTAGCTGACATTTTGGTATAGTATAACCTTACCTATATTTTATAGGATAATTAATTAATATAATACATATCTATAGATATATTCAATTAACCATACTTTGTGTATAGTATCTGTTTTGGAATAAGATTGGGGTGTACCTGCAGCATCATCCTGAAAATTAATCCAATACAGGGAGATTAAAAATATACTAGTGAAAACACGGTATTATCTCCAAGGAACTGAATTCAGTTCTAGACCAGTATGGTTGATAATATATATATATTTATATAGATAAAAGATAAACCAGATTTGGGTTTAATCGGACATTTGTCGGCTGAGAGAAATCAAGTATTAAATTGACTTTTAATATAAGTGAGGGGTATTATTATAAGAAGGCATAATTGTGTATATATAGATATATGTTCTCAATTATTTTTGTCTTTACCACTATTTTGCATATCATTGATTGAATTTTATTACCGCCAATTTTATTATATATATTATTTTGCACTATAAATTGTATTAATAAATTACATATATATTTTGTCTGTAACTGTAACTGGGTTTTGTCTTCAATTCAACGCAGATCACGAGCTTGTTTTAGCTTGATATTTATGATAATAAGTTAGAATCTCCTTTATTACCGATTTTAATTTATTCACATAAATCATATAGACTGTCAATCGGAGACAGCATAAATATTCCGACATTAAATTGGAGGTCCCACCGAGATCTGCTTGTAATAGAAACAAAATTTTGGGGTGCAAAATATATATTTGATAAAGTTATTGTGGTACTTGTAGTGCAACAAGTAAAAAAATGTCTGATAACAATGGCGAGGCTAGCCAAGGCATGCAGGCTGCTGCTGCAGTGGTAAAGACTGATATGCATGATAGAAAGACTCAAGAATTAATTGAATATATTGTGTTGGGTCATATGCATGACAGGTTGGATATTAAGAGAGAGTTAAAGGATTGGAGGTTTGAATTGGAAAAGAGAGCTGTAGAATATGCAGATGATATCTGGTCTGATAAATCCCGGTTTGCTGATTATCTCTGTCACATTTCCCAAGCTAAACATAAGAAAGATAAGGATTCATTAATCCTTCAATCTTGGCCTGAATTTGTATATTTAGTTATTGAAATAGCAAAGCAATTAGAAAAAGCAAAATATAAAAATGTTGAACAGGCATATGAAATTGATAAATTTCAAAAAGATTTATCTGAAATGGAAAATAAGGCGGCCATGGTTTCTGGTGAATTAGCACAATGGTCTGCTAAATTATCAGAATATAATGACAGAGACAGTCAACAGCAAGAAGTTATTAGGACTCTGGAATGGAAATTAAGTCAGGCTACTAATGAATTGTCTAAATGTCAATTGTCTATGGTGGATCTAGATGAGGAATGTAAAAAGTTGTATAAGGACAATAGAAATTTACAAACAGAGTTAGATAACCGGGATCTTGACCCTCTTCAATTCAGACAGCCTAAGGATTCTAATAGAGAGCAGGTAAAATATTCCAGGGGGGAATTAGATGCAGAAAGTAAATATGACAACCCCTTTAATGGAGAAGAATTATTGGCTCTGAGAGAACATTCTCTTCCTAAATTAAGACCGATTTCACCTCATAGGTCCTCTAAAAGTTCAGTACAGAGATCTTATCAGCCCATGATAGACACTACTAAAGTGATCAAATTTCTCAAGGAAACTGTGGGTCAATTTGCAAAAAAGGGTTCACCCTCCATAATAAGTCATTTGGAAATATATGAGGAGGCCATGAAAACTTTACATTTAGAAAAGGACATACAGAAACTTGAATTTATTACCTGGGTATTCGAACCAAAACACCGGTATTTCTTTAATTCCCTTAGAGATATGGGTAGGGATTCTTGGTCAGATGTGGTCGCAGAAATAAAAACTGAATTTGGTCCCTATAAGTCCACTACTGCTGCAAGGAGGGCCTTATTTACCCTGAAATGTAGACATAATCAAAGTCCCAGGGAATTTTTGTCAGTCCTCAAAAATGCCTATAGTTTATCTGAAAAAGATCCCAATTTTGAAGGTAGTGAATTTATCCAGTTATTTTATGACGCTTTGCCCAATAAAATAAAATTTATTTTGGCCAGGGATTACCATCCCAGAAAGACTCTGGATTGGTTACTCACTGAGAGTACAACTCTGTACGCTGCAATACAAAATTGTGATGAGTCTCCTGATAGAAAATTTAAAAAAGCGAGTGAGGAAATAGCAGAAACTCACATAAAAAGAGATCAGGGAAAATTTGAAAGCCCTAAAAGAAGTTATGCTGATGTGTTAAAAACTCCTAGACCTTCCGAGCCAAATAAAATTCAGCCTAGGCCAGATGGGAATAAGGGTCCAAATGTTGCTGAAAAGAACCCAAACCACCAGAAGGAGTTTAGAAATAGACGGTTCCCTCCTTTTCAAAGATATCAGAATAATTATTATAGGGGATATCAACGTAGGCCAGAAAGGGCTCAAAGTGGTTCTGAGTCAGATGGTTCTGGGAGATCACAATCATATCGGTACCAAAATCAATCTCCCAAAGATTATGGGAGAAAGAGAAGTAACCTATATGATCGAATGGATCAAATCCAAGATCAGTTTGGTATGTTGATGCAGCGGATGGAGGAATTGTCTAAAACAATCACTGCTAACCCTAAAAATCCTTTTTTAGGGGTAACCCCTCCTGTAGAGAATCCTCCCCAAATATAAAGGGGGAGAAGCAGGTAAGTATGTCAAATGTTGCAGAGGTTGATGACTTAAATGTATGTAAAGTGGAGCAATCTAACATAATTGTCCTTCCCTTTAAAAGGAATTTAACCCTTACAAAGCCACATGGCAAGGGGGAGGGGAAACCTGTTTGTTCTGTCTTACAGCACACAAAGTCTTCAGCTGCACAGAAGAAGACATGCGATCCTGCTCATAAAAGGAAGGAGGAGGAGTTGAGGACAAGTCTAAATGCTGAGCAGGAAAACCATTTCAATAATCATGCCAAATATCTTTGTTCCATACAGGAAATAGATAATAGATATTATATGAAAGTTGAATTATTTGATAATTTCTCGCCAATAATAGCCTTGATAGATACAGGTAGCCAAGCAACTTTATTATCTGTAAAATACTTCCAACAATTGCAGGATGTATCTTCTAACAGGTATAAGTTAAAAAGTTTTAATGCTAACCTGGTAAGTGTCTCAGGCAATGCCCTCAAGGTTTTAGGTAAAGCTTGGCTGGATTTTAAAGTAGGAAACAAAGTAATTAGCCATCCTACATTGATCGTGGATATGCCCATTGATAGATTAATTATTGGCATCGATTTCCTGAAAAGATTAAGTCCAGTTATTGATTTTATTATTAAGGTGATATGGTCTCAAGTGAGGATGCCCATTAATTATGAACAATCACAATCCTATCACAATAGGCGTAACTGCCATGTGATAGAGGAAAGGCCGGATTCCATTGAGGTACATTTCCGAAATAGCCAAGTCCCTGATGTCTCTTTCCTGCAAATCACTCCAAATTCCACTATAGGTGAACAGGAAGATAACACCATATGTGTGTCTCCTGAACGAGTAAAAGATGTCTGTTTGGAAGGGGATGTTCTTACAATCCACCTACACCCAGAAACTACTGACCCTATTGGGTTTAATGGTCACAAACAATTCCTAGTGGGAATGGAAAAGGTGGATGATGAGATGTTCTTCCCAGTACAGGTGAATGACTTAGGAAGAACTAAGAGGGCTAAATTGGATTTGCGCCATGAAAACAGTTATATTAGTAGGGATCTACTAAATCAAGTGGCCAATTCTAAAGTGATTCGATATCCAAATCCACAAGATAATTGGATACATGACTTAGATAATGATTCTGATGATCATAATATAATTGCAAAATGTATATTAACCATTTCTATTGCAGGAAAATCGGCTACTCATTTATTCCTGGTGCTTGATGAACCCAGATATCCTATGTACATTGGCAACGATATTTTACATCGTTTTGTTATCCATGTGGATATAGTGAATTCCACATTGTGGACAAGATTAAAAGGGAATCCTGAAGGTTTTATGGATGAACATGAAGCACACAAGTCATCCCAGATACTGCCTTATGCAGTCAGTGTATTAGTGCCACGAGATATAATCATCCCTCCAGGTACTAATAATTTCCTGTTACCCATTCAGGTGTCAAAAGGCCAAAAATTAAAGAATGGTGATGCATTGATATGCCTATCAAACAGAATGCAACAATTAGGTATTTCAGTAAATCATACCCCTATGGTGAATTTACAAACCTTTAAAACCCAAATAATTGTGAATAATGGTATGCCAAATGAAGTGCATGTGTCTAAAGACACTATCATTGGTATGGCATTAGATTCAGATTATTATACTTTTGGGTTTCAGAATATAATTATTGGCCTAATACCTGAATCGTATCTAACAGAAGAACAATTGGTTGAACAAACATTTTATTCTTCTCCTGAAGGATTGTTCACCATTAGTTCAGTATATCCTTTTAATCTTGAAGAAGGTACCTGTAAGGTAGAAGAATCCTCCCTTACATTTGATCATACAATCAATGAGCAGGAAGCCCAGGAATATCATGAGTTTGCTGAAAAAGCAGGTAAATCAAATCATGACCTCACTGACAGATTGGAGGAAACCTATGAAATAGGTCAACCAGAAGTTTTTCCAGGGTTTATGGAAATGGTCCAGCAACAAATCTCATTAGCTGATGGATGCTCCAATGACCCAGAGCGACAACAACTAAAGGAAGTTCTCTTAGAATTCAAGGATATCTTTGCTAAAGATTCCTTTGATTGTGGTCTGACTGACATACACATTGCTAGGATTCAGACTGATCCTGAGGCACCTCCCGTTTATATCAAGCAATATCGTCTTCCACTAGCTTGTTACGACTCGCTAGCGGAAATAATCCAAAATCTCAAGGAGAGAGGTATTATAAGACCAGTACACAGTTCTTATAACAATCCTATTCTTGGAATTCTTAAACCGAATGGTCAATGGCGTTTATGTGCTGATCTTCGTCAGCTAAATAAACGTGTATATATGTCCGGCTGGCCCGTGCCATATATAGACCAATGCTTGGTACAAATGCAAGGCGCTAGGATCTTTACCACCTTAGATTGCGCTCAGGGATATTGGACCATCAAAGTGAGCCCTGAAGATCAATACAAATTAGCCTTTACTTTTGGTAAAGAACAGTTTGCCTGGACTAGACTACCGTTTGGGTACATAAATTCAGGTCATGAATTTGCTGTATTTTTACATAAGGCTATGCCTGATGCCACAGAAAGAGGAAATTTAACTTATGTAGATGACATTTTGATGAAAAGTACTTCATTTGACCAGCATATTCAAGAAATTAGGCATGTACTGAATCAGTTGAAAGAGGCAGGTGTGAAAATTTCTTTACAGAAAGCCCAGTGGTGTCGAACTAAGGTAAATTTCCTTGGACATGAGGTTACCTGTGAAGGCCTGAATCCCCAGAAGAAAAAGGTGGAGGCTGTTATGAAATCTAAAACGCCTACCAACATTAGTGAATTAAGATCATTTCTGGGTATGATGAATTACTCCCGTAAATTCATTGATAACTATGCTGAGATTAGTAAACCATTGCTGACCTTGTTAAAGAAAGGTGTACCCTGGACATGGGGGGAGGATCAGGAACAAGCTATGTCTGAGCTTAAAAGGAGACTCACCCAAGCCCCATGTCTAGCTTATCCCGAGGGGGGTAAACCCTTTTATCTGGAAACTGGTTTTACAAATCTTAGTATTAGTGCTGTCCTATGCCAAAAACAAGATAAATTGCATAAAGTTATAGCTTATGCAAGTAAATCACTGTCACCAGTAGAAATAAAGTTTAGCAACTGTGAAAAAGCTTTACTAGCCACAGTCTGGGCGCTTCAAAACTTTAGAAGTTTTGTACAGGGTGAGAAAATCATTGTTGAAACGGCCCATCAACCCCTACAATATCTACAGAGTGATAAAATTAGGGATGGTAACTTGTCTAACAGCAGGATCACTGCTTGGACCTTGTCTTTACAAGGATGGCCGTTGGAAGTTCAGTATAAGCAAAATAAAAAGTGTCCAGTAGCCCAAGGACTTGCTGAATTGCATAATTGCGCTGCTAATTCTCAAACGGAAGAACTGATAGATGATTTTCTAGAGGAACAAAAATCTTCCCCTTACAAAGTGTATGAAGACGACTATTGCTCTCTACTCCCCTGTGCGTACATAGATGGTTGTGCTTACCATGCCATTGTAGGGGATGAAAGAAAACTAGTGGCAGGAATTGGAATTACGTGGATAGATGGGTGCCCGAGTATTTCAATAGGTTATAGTATTGGTGCTAAGAGTAGCCAGGTAGCCGAATTAGCAGCTGTCTACCAAACCGTTAAAATTGCTATAGAGCACAATATAAAGGAATTCGTCATTGTTACTGATTCAAATTATGTGCGGAACAGCTTTGTAGAATATATGCCCACATGGAAGAGGAGTCATATGTTACGGTCCAATAACAAACCAGTGAAACACGCCAAGTTGTTTTGTGCCATAGATGAGCTAGTCCGACAAAATGATCTAACCATTTATTGGAAAAAGACTAAAGGTCATTCCAAAACCCAAAATAAAGATAAAGAGGGTAATGACCTAGCTGATAAACTAGCTAAACAAGGAGCCATAAGTGGTGATCATGTGAATATAGATCATCTACTAGAGATGATTCCCATTGACGCTATCACTAGACAACAGGCTAAGGCCCAAACTGAAAATAGTATAGTTCAATGGAGCCAAGAATCTTCTAGTGAGGATCTGATCAAAAGCCAGAAGGAAGATGTTATATTGGGAATCTTCTATAAATATATTGAGGATCCTAATAATAATCCCATATCGGAGGATAATTTTACCCAAAAAGAAGACCTCCGATTACTTATGAAATCCAAATCCCAATTTAGTATTCAGGATGGGTTATTAATGAGAACCTCTAAAAATGGTATTCAGCAGTGGGTAGTTCCTACTACATTTAGAGGTTTAATGTTACAGCATGCCCATGATGCACCTACAGCTGGTCATCGTGGAGAAAAGATTACATATGAGTCACTACGTGATTATGCCTACTGGCCTCATATGTTAAAGGATGTCCAGAGTTATTGTCAAGGTTGTTTGGTATGTGCGCAATTTCAACCGCAAGGTCCTAAACATCGTGCTCCACTTCAGAAGAAAGGTTTTTCATTACCATGGTCTGACATCCAAATCGATTTTATTGGTCCTGTTACCCGGTCATCCCGAGGAAATAAATACATGTTAACCGTCACTTGTGTGTTTACAAAATGGGTAGAGTGTCTACCGGCCCGCAATAACACAGCCGAGACCTGTGCATTTTTGTTGATTAACCATGTATTTTCCAGATTTGGGTTACCATTAAGGATTGATTCAGATCGTGGATCACACTTTGTAAGTGAGGTAATGGCGAAGATGTGGAAGATGTTGGGTGTGAAGAGAAAATTACACATTGCTTATCGTCCAACATCTAGCGGATCCGTTGAGCGCTATAACCAGTCTATTGTCAACATCCTTAAGAAATATGTTAAGGAGTCGGGTAAAGACTGGGATATAAGGTTACCATTAGTACTCATGGCCATTAGAGCTACTCCAAGTACGGCTACCCAGATGTCACCTTTTGAGCTGATGACAGGAAGAAGAATGGTACTTCCTCAACATCTGTTGTATCGCACATCAGATCATAACCTGATCAATGCAGCCACGACACATCAGTATGTGGAGGACCTTCGTAAGTATCTTCAACACGCGTTTGCTTTCGCGCAGAAGAATCTTGAGAAAGCCGCCGTAAGTAACAAAACTTATTATGACTTGAAAACGACCAAAAAGGAATATGAGGTAGGAGATAGAGTGTATCTCTATAACTTTGCCCGGGATCGGGTAAAAGAAAGAAAATTTCTCCCATCATGGAAAGGTCCGTATGATGTAATTGATAAAATATCACCTGTAGTTTATAAGGTGAAAATTAATACCAAAGATGGTTTCATCGAGAAATGGGTCCATGTAAATCAATTGCGAGTATGTCATCCAAGATCAGAACTGAGAATCATAGAAGATGACGCTGAATAAGAGAATGAATAAGGATGCGTTAATCTGATTTCTCTCAGTTCACAGATGTTCCAATTCTGGGGTTTCCATATAAAGCATTTTACATAGCAACGCTAGGGAAACTGTATATCTCAAAAGAAAAAATAAATAAATATATATATATACTGTATTCATACTTTCATTTTCCTTTATAGAAAAAGGACGGGTGGAACCAGACGTGATTCCTGGCGATGATGATGACAACAAAGATACAGATATCGTGCAGATGGTGTTGATTCAAGAGGTCCAATTAAAGACGGAACTAATCATCAACCCGAATCTACAGTCGTGTTTCAGATGTCCCAGGATTGTGAATGATGGCTAGGAAGATTATATTTCAAGAATCTTTGCGAAACTGGATCCAAGGACATTCATTGGATGAAGATACCGAATATCACCATTTTAGCTTGGGAAAGGAACCAAATTGGTACATTATGCATGAGAACAAAGTCACAGCAATAATGGCATGATTGGTGCCAAGTTTTGCATTTTTCTCACATGCTAAAACCATTGGACACAGAATCTCTGTGATAATATACTTTTCCAGGATTGACGTTATGAGGCGATAAAAGACTCAGATACAATATTGATGAACATGAAAATTCTTCCGACCTTCTCCCAGTTAGGTCTTAAGGGGATCCTTGACTAACGTGGGAAGAAGGGGGGGGATTTGTCAGAACTATTGAGTATGAATAAAGTCCATAATTATAAGGCCTATATAAGTGTATGGACATGAGCCTAAGGGACAACCATTTTGTCTTATTTTAAGGCAGAGTGAATTCAGGATTTTTTTTTTACTCTGAAATTGCTAACCTAAGGTTTACGATATATACCAAAGTGTTTACCTAAGTCTGTTTTGTGAGAAGGAGATGTCCCAAGGTCTAATGAAATGTGATGGCCTAGATAAGACAATGTATTTGAATTCTGATGATTTTAGTAAATAGAAAGACTCTAATCTTTCTTTGTGATTTTTATATTAATCAATATAGGAGTAGATTGATTTTATATAATCAATTTTAATAGGTGTGCTGAATATATAGTATATATATAAGAGTATAGTCCTCATAGATATATTCAATTGTAAGATTAGAAATGAGGTATAAACTCCTCTGTCATGTTTAGAATCTGTCTCAGTGGAACACACAAATTAATTATTTCTTTCCTGGAATGGATGTGGACACAGGTGATCATGAACAAACCCTGTCTCATCCAAGAACAATGAATTGAGATAGCCATATTTGTTTTGATTTAATCAAGTCTGGTCAAAAGACTTAAGGATACACAAGTTAGTTGACCAAGTATAAAACTCATTGTCTCTTTAAGATCTTCTCAAGGTTTCGTCTGAAACCTTAGATTAAATTTTATTGCTAGTATATGAAAAAGAGAAATAAATTAATGCTTCGATTTTTGTATGGAATACTAGTGCCATCTAGTGTTAGGGTAACAAAGATCTAGGGTATATTTTTCCCTAGAGGGAGGTTCTATTAATTATAAAGTGAGGTCACTAGTTAATGATAAAACTTGGCCAAGCCCTTTCTAAGAGAGGATAAAAAGATGGTATGGGCTGACAGAAGGGGAATCGAGCTCTCTCTCTGAACATCATCTTGACCATCTTGCCAGTCATTGGAGGCAGCCATCTTAGAACCATTGAAACTGATTTCTGCTAGCTGACATTTTGGTATAGTATAACCTTACCTATATTTTATAGGATAATTAATTAATATAATACATATCTATAGATATATTCAATTAACCATACTTTGTGTATAGTATCTGTTTTGGAATAAGATTGGGGTGTACCTGCAGCATCATCCTGAAAATTAATCCAATACAGGGAGATTAAAAATATACTAGTGAAAACACGGTATTATCTCCAAGGAACTGAATTCAGTTCTAGACCAGTATGGTTGATAATATATATATATTTATATAGATAAAAGATAAACCAGATTTGGGTTTAATCGGACATTTGTCGGCTGAGAGAAATCAAGTATTAAATTGACTTTTAATATAAGTGAGGGGTATTATTATAAGAAGGCATAATTGTGTATATATAGATATATGTTCTCAATTATTTTTGTCTTTACCACTATTTTGCATATCATTGATTGAATTTTATTACCGCCAATTTTATTATATATATTATTTTGCACTATAAATTGTATTAATAAATTACATATATATTTTGTCTGTAACTGTAACTGGGTTTTGTCTTCAATTCAACGCAGATCACGAGCTTGTTTTAGCTTGATATTTATGATAATAAGTTAGAATCTCCTTTATTACCGATTTTAATTTATTCACATAAATCATATAGACTGTCAATCGGAGACAGCATAAATATTCCGACATAGGCTGCCAACTACTGCCATATAAACTGGTGGACTCGGAGGCCTTTCGAAAATTTGTGGCCATTGGAACACCACAATGGAAGGTCCCAGGAAGGAAATATTTCTCGCAGAAGGGCATTCCAGAGCTATATGGCCACATTCAGCGTCAAGTGAATGTATCTCTGGCACACAGTGTTAGTGCCAAGATACATCTGACCACAGACACGTTGGCTAGTAAACACGGGCAGGGAAGGTATATAACTTACTGCCCACTGGGTGAACCTTCTGACGGCTGTCAAGCTTGTAACCCTGTGTAGATTTGGTTTTACCGCCATGGATTGCATGCAGGCCTGCCTCTTCTTCTCCTCCATCCTCCCTCTTCTCCTCGGCTGACTCCTCCTTTTCCGCTGCTACCGTCTCTTCCGCTGCGCCTCCCAAGATCCCCAGAACCTATTCGACATGCCAGGTGAGACATTGCGATGCTGTGCTGCGTCTGTCGTGCCTGGAAGCCAAGAGCCACACTGGTCCTGCACTCCTTTCAGCTTTGCAGTCACAGGCAGATCAGTGGCTAACACCGCTCAATTTGACAGTTGGTAAAGTGGTGTGCGACAACAGTGCCAATCTGCTGAGCGCGCTGAAACAGGGCAAAATTACACACGTGCCGTGCATGACACACGTCCTGAACTTGGTCGTGAAGCGATTCGTTGTCAAATACCCTGGGGTCCAGGATGTCTTGCAGCAGGCCAGGAAAATCTCGGGCCATTTCAGAAGATCTTACACGGCCATGGCTCGCCTTGCTGACATTCAGCGGCGACACAACCTGCCCGTCAGACGTCTTATTTGTGACTGCCCGACGCGATGGAACTCAACCTTGTATATGCTTTATAGTCTAGGACAGTTTCGGGGAGCTTGGTTTTTTCTCACTGCGCCAGTGGCTGCTCATGTGCGACGCATGCAGACTTCTGCGGCCATTTGATGAGATCACCAAACTGGTCAGTCGCAGCCAGGACCCCATCAGTGACATCGTACCTTACGCCTTCTTTCTGGAGTGTGCATTGCGTCGTGTCATTGATCAAGCCGTCGAGGAGCAGGAAGATGAGGAAGTCGCAATGCTGGATGAATTCCCTGGAGGGGGCTACATCATCTGAGACAAGCCAACAACAGGAGTCTGAAGAGGAGTCAGAGGAGGATGGTGCCGGGGCGGATTAGAAGGAGCAAGAAGAGCACGCTTTAAACCTTTCTGGGATACCTGGTGTTGTCCGTGGATGGGGGGAGGAGAACGAGGACGACATTATCCTGAATGATGAGCAGGAGCCAGGCCACTACACCGCTTCCAGTTTAGTGCAAATGGGGGACTTCATGCTCCAGTGTTTTAAGAGGGACCCCTGTATAAAAAGCATAAAGGGCAAAGACCTGTACTGGGTGGCAATGTACTAAGATGCCCGGTAGAAACAAAAAATGGCGAAAATGTTACAACCATCACAGAGGGCTGTCAGAATGCAGCACTTCCAGGCCTTGCTTTGAGAAATGCTGCATTCTGCTTTTGTGGGCGCTGGCAGAGGAATTTCCACTCACAGAGAAACAGTTATGGGTACCAAGCCAACAGCGCCTGGAAGAAGAGGGCGGTTTGAAGATGTGTTGGTGACTTCTCATATGAGATCATTCTTTCAGCCGACCCATCGACAGCTGTCCTCAGAATCCAGCCTCAGGGAACGTCTAGACCGACAGGTGTCCGTCTAAATCGGGTTAATGGCCGATGTCGATGCTCTGAGAAGTGATGAACCCCTGGACTACTGGGTGGGCAGGCTTGACCTCTGGCCAGAGCTTGCACAATTTGCAATGGAACTGTTGGTTTGCCCCTCGTCAAGTGTCCTGCCTGAAAGGACGTTCAGCGCAGCAGGGGGGATCGTGACCGATAAGCGCACTCGCCTAGCTCACGACAGTGTTGACTACCTCATGTTTGATTCAAATTCCTTATGACAGCCCACAAATATCCGCCGCCACCCATAACAATGTATGGTCCGTGTCTTCGGTAAATACAGCGGCATAAAAGGCCTTTTATGTCTGTTGAATGCCTAATTTTTCAGGCCTGTAATGGCCGACACTTACAGTTGCAAGAAAAAGTATGTGAACCCTTTGGAATGATATGGATTTCTGCACAAATTCGTCATTAAATGTGATCTGATCGTCATCTAAGTCACCACC
The DNA here is from genome assembly GCF_014858855.1 of Bufo gargarizans. NCBI lineage: Eukaryota > Metazoa > Chordata > Amphibia > Anura > Bufonidae > Bufo > Bufo gargarizans. Next base: position 47,167,356 of record NC_058084.1, read on the forward strand.
ATAGACAATCACAGTCTGCTTAAACTAATAACACACAAAGAATTAATTGTTACCATGTTTTTATTGAACACACCATGTAAACATTCACAGTGCAGGTAAAAAAGTATGTGAACCCTTGGATTTAATAACTGATTGAAACTCCTTTGGCAGCAATAACTTCAACTAAACGTTTCCTGTAGTTGCAGATCTGACGTGCACAACGGTCAGGAGTAATTCTTGACCATTCCTCTTTACAGAACTGTTTTAGTTCAGCAATATTCATGGGATATCTGGTGTGAATCGCTTTCTTGAGGTCATGCCACAGCATCTCAATCGGGTTGAGGTCAGGACTCTGACTGGGCCACTCCAGAAGGTGCATTTTCTTCTGTTTAAGCCATTCTGTTGTTAAATTTACTTATATGCTTTGGGCCGTTGTCCTGTTGCAACACCCATCTTCTGTTGAGCTTCAGCTGGTGGACAGATGGCCTTAAGTTCTCCTGCAAAATGTCTTGATAAACTTGGGAATTCATTTTTCCTTCGGTGATAGCAATCCGTCCAGGCCCTGACACAGCAAAGCACCCCCAAACCATGATGCCCCCACCACCATACTTTACAGTTGGGATGAGGTTTTAATGTTGGTGTGCTGTGCCTCTTTCTCCACACATAGTGTTGTGTGTTTCTTCCAAACAACTCAACTTTGGTTTCATCTGTCCACAGAATATTTTGCCAGTACTGCTGTGGAACATCCAGGTGCTCTTGTGCAAACTGTAAACGTGCAGCGATGTTTTTTTTGGACAGCAGTGGCTTCCTCTGTGGTATCCTCCCATGAAATCCATTATTGTGGGGTGGTAGCATATGCCAGAGACTTTTGTAAGTCTTTAGCTGACACTCTAGGATTCTTCTTCACCTTATCGAGCAATCTGCGCTGTGCTTTTGCAGTCATCTTTACAGGACGGCCACTCCTAGGGAGAGTAGCAGCAGTGCTGAATTTTCTCCATTTATAGACAATTTGTCTTACCGTGGACTGATGAACAGCAAGGCTTTTGGAGATACTTTTATAACCCTTTCCAGATTTATGCAAGCCAACAATTCTTAATTGTAGGTCTTCTGAGAGCTCTTTTGTGCGAGGCATCATTCACATCAGGCAATGCTTCTTGTGAAAAGCAAACGAAGAACTGGTGTGTGTTTTTTATAGGGCAGGGCAGCTGTAAACACCTCCAATCTCATCTCATTGATTTGACTCCAGTTGGCTGACACCTCACTCCAATTAGCTCTTGGAGAATCTCATTAGTCTAGGGGTTCACATACTTTTTCCACCTGCACTGTGAATGTTTACATGGTGTGTTCAATAAAAACATGGTAACATTTAATTCTTTGTGTGTTATTAGTTTAAGCAGACTGTGATTGTCTATTGTTGTGACTTAGATGAAGATCAGATCACATTGTATGACCAATTTGTGCAGAAATCCATATCATTCCAAAGGGTTCACATACTTTTTCTTGTAACTGCATTTATCCTGTGAATGCCTAATGTACCACTAGTGATGAGCGGGAGGTGCCATATTCGATTTCGCGATATTTCGCGAATATTCGAATGAATATTCGTGTTATATTCGTCGAAATCGAATATTCGTAATTATTCCAATTATCGCGAATAATATACGAATTTTTTTTTTCCGCGTATTGCGATTATTTATCTTGATAGTATAAGGCAACATTCCTATGCTAATTGACTATGGCTAGGCTAATATGTGTATTTTACGAAATTTCGTGATTTGCTCTAACTTCGTCTCTTAGAATATTACGAATATTCTAAAAGACGAAGTTAGAGCAATATTACGAAATTTCGTAAAATACACATATAGATTGTAATTTAGCTAATATAGTGCTATAATCCCTTTTTTTTCCTCTAATTTTTTTTGCCTCTTCTGAACTTAAGTTTTGTAAAATATGTACACTATTAAAAAATATTACTATAGCAGTATATTAGCTTAAATACAATCTATGTGTATTTTACGAAATTTCGTAATATTGCTCTAACTTTGTCTTTTAGAATATTCGTAATATTCTAAAAGACGAAGTTAGAGCAATATTAAGAACATTTGCAAAAGCCGAAATTGCGATGCGAGTAATATAATACGAAATAATCGCATGAAGATTTCAACTTAGCACTGCTATATTCCATATTATAGCCTAGTATGGAATATAGCTGTGCTAAGTTAGCACTGCTATATTCCATACTAGGCTAGAATATGGAATATAGCAGTGCTAAGTTGAAATCTTCATGCGATTATTTCGTATTATATTACTCGCATCGCAATTTCGGCTTTTGCAAATGTTCTTAATATTGCTCTAACTTCGTCTTTTAGAATATTACGAATATTCTAAAAGACGAAGTTAGAGCAATATTACGAAATTTCTAAAAGACGAAGTTAGAGCAATATTACGAAATTTCGTAAAATACACATAGATTGTATTTAAGCTAATATACTGCTTTAGTAATATTTTTTAATAGTGTACATATTTTACAAAACTTAAGTTCAGAAGAGGCAAAAAAAATTAGAGGAAAAAAAAGGGATTATAGCACTATATTCCATACTAGGCTAGAATATGGAATATAGCAGTGCTAAATTGAAATCTTCATGCGATTATTTCGTATTATATTACTCGCATCGCAATTTGCGAAATTTCGTAAAATACACATATAGATTAGATTGTAATTTAGCTAATATGGAATATAGCAGTAAGTTGAAAACGCCACTGACTGGAGCAGCCAGGAAGCCAGGAATCCAAAGGACAGGTAAGAACAACTTTAGAGAAGTGGGAAAGAAAAAAATATAATAATAAAAAAAACAAAAACGAATATTCGAATTCGCGAATATATAGAACGATATTCTAAATATTCGCGAAATCTCGAAATTGCGATATTCGAGAAAAAAATTTGCAATTAGAATATTCGCGCTCAACACTATGTACCACCAGCCACAGAATAAAAGATGCTTTGCTGTCAGGTGAACACCTGTCAGCTAATATTTGGGACCTGTTCTGGCCGACACTTATTTATCCTGTGAATACTTAATGTACCACCAGCCACAGATTACAAAGTTCTTTTCTGTCAGGTGAACACCTGTAGGCAAATTTTTGGGGCCTATAATGGCCGACACTTACTTCTGTATCCGGTGAATGCCTAATGTACCTCCAGCCACAGAATACAAAGTTCTTTGCTGTCACGTGAATGCCTGTCGGCTAATTTTTGGGGCCTGTAATGCCACTTACTTTATCCTGTTAATGCCTAATTTTTCAGACTGGAATTGAAAATCAACGTCCTGCTAAATTGTGTAACTAATGCGGACCCATTTTACAAACGTGTGAATGGACCCTATATGTATTTGACATGTATTTACCGGCTGCTGTCAGTTCTGGCTGATTTAGGCCAAGCTATTACACTAAAACAGAGCAATATTACAAAAAACTAAATGCACGTTATATCTGTATTAACCAGGCATGCTCAACCTGCGGCCCTCCAGCTGTTGCAAAACTATAACTCCCAGCATGCCCGAACAGCCTACAGCTATCAGCCTACAGCAGGGCATTGTGGGAGTTGTAGTTTTACAACAGCTGCAGGGCAGCAGGTTTAGCATGCCTGGTATAAACGATTTATAGAACTTATTAGGAAAAATAAAAATAAAAATTATGGAAACTTTTCCAATAGCAGGATCATCTCCTGCACCCCCTTCATGGCCTGGCATTGCCTCTCCTCCATGGCCTTCATGCGGTCCTGAATGGCCTGCATATCGTTGGGCTGCTCATTGTGCATTTTGGCCTTCAATGTCTTCAGTACTGTTTGAAAAAACATATATGAACATTATTTGCAATTCTTATTAAACCTTTAAACCTTTATTTTGTGGTGCAACTGACTTTATGATCGCTTGCTATTACACCTTTTTGTGATAAAAGTTGTCCAAAAAAATGCTTTTTTTTGAGAGTTTTAAAAATTTATTTTGAAAGGTGTCCACCTGAGGGGTTAGTTGGTATGATATTTTTATACAGCTGGTTGTTACAAATGCGGTAAGACCTAATATTTTTCCATATTTTATTGTTATTTCTATTTTACACAATAAAAGCATTGTTTAACCAAAAACAATTCATGTTTTACTGTCTCCATAGTTTGAGAGCCATATTATTGTTTTATTTGGCGATTGTCTAATGTTAGGCTGACACCTCGTGTATATCGGTGGCAAGACAAGTCCGGTATGGCTATCCAGAACTTCAGACGCCCAGGCCGCAGGGCAGGCTATTCATCCTCAGGATCTGGGAGCGAATCTACAGTTGGCCAACAACCTTTTTTAGGGAGACGACGCCGGCCAAAAAAAACAATACAAGGAGAGCCGGCCGCCATCATCGGAGAAGTAGATGCACCGCGAGTGACTCGCTCACAGGTACGCCCGATTCTTTAGTACTAAACCTGTCTTCTAAGACTTTGAATGTAGTTCAAATACAGTTATTACAGAGGGGTCTATCATTTAGCCCCACTGCACCTCTTGACACCTTTAATTTGGACATGGATCTCCAACGTTTTTTCCGGTCTATGCGACTTAGAGCCCATTTTTCCAAAGAGGGTGAGGCTGCATCAGGGGACATTGGACGTTCCGAAGAAACCAGAGGTTCATTGACTTTGAAACAATTTGGGTTACGGCTGAAAAGCCATTATATGCCACCTAAGAGCGAACATCCTGTAGAAACATTTATAGGGCTAGTTAAGAGGGATATTGATAAGTTACTTGTACAGATTAAACAAGGGGGGGAATGTTACCTACATCAAAATCTCTCAACTGTGGAAAGACAGACCATCCGCCAGTTATTAGATGATGAAACACTTATATTTAAACCTGCCGACAAAGGGGGAGCGTTAGTGATACTTGATAAGGACTATTATGTGCAAGAAATTCTTGGACAATTGTCCGATAGCGAAACATACATAACCTTATCAAGGGATCCGGTTTTTGACATTAAGCGTGAGCTTATAAAAATAGTCAATCAATATGAAATGAATGCAACTATTGATCGGAAGTTGGCAGAATTTCTCATTAAACAACACCCTATCACTCCTGTGTTTTACACTCTCCCCAAAGTACACAAGTCTATGGAACACCCACCAGGGCGACCAATAGTCGCAGCAACTGATTCAATTTTAACCCCACCAGCAGTTTTTCTAGAAAAAATTCTGACACCCTTGACCCAAACAGCCCCTTCATACTTAAGGGATACTAATCATTTTTTAGAAGAACTCAGAAAAATTGAAATAAATACAGAGGATATACTAGTGACCCTAGATGTGTGTAGCCTATACACCTCTATAACACACGACAAAGGGCTAAACGCTGTAGGGAAGATGCTGGACTGTAGTGAATACACATCACAACAGAAAGATTTTTTTCTTGCCCTCCTGACCATAGTTTTGACCCAAAATTATTTTCTTTTTCAAGACACTTACTATCAACAGTGCCGTGGGACCGCGATGGGGTCAAATGTCGCACCGCCGTATGCAAACTGTTATATGGCTCAATTTGAACAGGATTTCATATATGCTCATTTACTTTTTCAAGAGCATTGCATTTTCTGGAAGCGTTTTATAGACGATGTGTTTTGCATATGGCGGTGCGACATTGAGACCCTCCAAGAGTTTTTTTCTTTTATTAATAACATATGGCCCGAATTAAAATTCACAGCACATACAGATTTCTCCAAAATACCTTTTTTGGACACCTGGGTTATAAAGGGCCAGGATGGGGTTTGTCAAACAGATCTATACACTAAGAGTACAGACCGCAATAGCCTCCTTTGCTATGATAGCAATCACCCACCGGCAACGAAAAGGTCTATTCCTTATTCTCAATTTAAGAGGGTCAGTAGGATAGTCAGTGATCCTTCCACTCAGAATATTCGTCTTAGAGAAATGACCAATAAGTTTAGGCAAAGGGGCTACCCCGAACGGCTACTTACGGATCAACGTAATAAATGTGAAACATTGCCAATAAAACGAAATACCATCTCTAAAAAACTCCCCCTAGTTATACAATACCATCCTTGGATTAACCGTGTTAGGGCGGTAATTAATAGGCATTGGAATATTATCACTAGGTCTTACCCTCAGATCACAGAATTCCAAAGTCCACCAATGCTATGTTATAAGCGGGCAAGTAATTTAAGGGACAAAATCATTAGAGCAGATATAGGCACAGCTAAAAAGGGCCCCCGACAAATGACATTTTCTACTGTCAGGAAGGGCACCTTTTCTTGTTTAAGCTGCATTCACTGCTCTAGCATAATAAAAGGCCCTTATATTTCACATCCACACAGTGGGGAACAAATTCCCGTAAAGGGCCACTTCACATGTAACAGTTCCTTTATTATATATCTATTGAAATGTCCGTGTGGACTCTGTTATGTAGGGGAGACTACGATGAGAATGAAAGATCGATTTGCAAAACACAAATCGACTATTCATAATGAAAACTTATTATTGCCAATTCCTTTGCATTTTTCGCAGCAAAAACATAATGTGGCCCAGCTTAGGTTTCAGATTATCGAGGAGGTACTACCCCCTCGAAGAGGAGGGAATAGGGTGGAGCTATTGTTAAAACGTGAAGCCTATTGGATACACCGCCTACAAACGCTGACACCCAAAGGGTTGAATCGTGAGTACGCGGTCAGCAGTTTCTTATGAGAATACATATGAATTAATCTTGCGAGTAATCATCCGTTTATATTCGTATTAATGACAACTTTTGTCTTTATATTCTTTATGTGTTTCCACAGTGTAACTGATTTTGCGATCCCTGATGATACAGAGGGATCGCATCCATGTTTGTATTTCGGATGTTAGTAAACATACCTTGGTTGCCTTACCAACATGACGCTTGAATCAGATGACCTGAAGTTCGATCATGTGATGAGGGGCGGGCTATTTAAACATGTGTTGATATTCATTTCATTGCCATTTGCCATTTGCATGAGTTTGAGAAAGGCACTTGCACGTGCCGAAACGCGCGTCACCTCTATCCAAGAGTGGCGAATAAAATATTGAAAATCATACCAGAAGGAGTGCCGACCTTTTCTTCATATAATGTCTAATGTTAGGGTCTTATTTTTGGCAGAATGACATTTGACATATTGTTACTATTTTGGGGGGCATATGCCTTTTTTGATAGCTTGGTGTTGCACTTTTAGGTGACTAAATTAGTATGTTTATAATTATTATTTTTTTTACATTTTTACAGTGTTCACCTGAGGGGTCAGATCATAGGATATATTTATAGAAACGGTCAATATGTACACGGCGGTACAAAATATTTCTGTTTGTCTATTTTTTTTTACTTTTATTTTTATTTAAAGTTTTTATACACATTGATGGTTTAAATCTCAATACGTTAGTTAGTGATATTTATGATGATTATATAGTTTATTAGTTAGTGATATTTCAGTACAGTATACTTTTATTTTGTTTGTTAGTGATAGTTCTATAGAGTTTAATATTATTTATTTGTTAAGTTAATGGTTTTAATGTAGATTAAAGAGTTATTTCCAGTGTTCTTTTTTGTATTACTATAGTGTATGTTGTTGCCTCATTGTTGGCCCTTTTAATGTTTATGTACATGTTATGGATACATAATCATATTGCTATGTGCACATATTTACCCTCCTGGCGGGGGCTGGTGATCGCCTCCTCTTCCTCCGTGTCCTGAGATGGGGCAGTGTCGGAGGGTCCAGCACTTTCCACCTCCACCTCCTTCACTTCTCCCACATCTGGTGGGGGTGGCTCAATAGGCTGGGAGGGTCCAGCCTCCTCCTCCTCCTCTTCCTCCTCAACCTCCACACCTCAGAGGCCTCCGCTGATCGCCTTCTCCGAATGGAGGGAATAGGAACTTCTGTGATCACAGAATGTTCAGATTTTAGATAAACAACTCAGAAATCTTAACAACATTAGATATAAAGAAATTCAAATATGGAGGGATCTATATATAATTGCAGTGGCTGCCAGCTTTATGACACATAACTCAATAAAAAATGAACAGCATGCAAAAAGACATCCCCTCCACAGTGTCTTGATTAAACAATAGGGCGAGAGGAGACCCATGGGATGGGATTATCTCCTGAGTGTATCATAGGATGATCGACTTCTCTACACCAGAGTCGGCTACTTCTTAGTCCCATCACTAACACAATAGAACAAAGAGACAAATAAACTAAAACATTATTTGTGAGTCTCAGAGCAGAGTTAACCCTTATTGCGTTTATGGATTCACACCATTTAATGGGGAATAGGAAAGATGGGGCCAATAAACTCCACCAAAAAATTATATTTTATAGTTCCCGCTATCCCAAATAGGTCAGAGTGGGGGTCTCCATAGTCCTGGGTCAATAGCCTGTATGAAGGAGGCTAGCCCTCAGGCTTCTACTGCAGACACAGTGATGGTTCAGCAGCTGGGACTGGGAAACTGGTCAGAGTTGAGGGAAACATGGACAGGGATATTCTTGAGCAAAACCTGTACCACTCTGTGCGTGATTTGAGGCTAGAACGGAGGTTCACCTTCCAGCAGGACAATGCCCCCAAACACACGGATGAAGCAACACTTGAGTGGTTTAAGGGGAAACATGTAAATTTGTTGGAATGGCCGAGTCACAGCCCAGATCTCAATCCAATAGAAAATTTGTGGTCAGACTTAAAGATTGCTGTTCACAAGCGCAAACCATCCAATTGGAAGGAGCTGGAGCAGTTTTGCAAGGAGGAATAGGCAAAAATCCCAGTGGCAAGATGTGGCAACTGCTCATAGAGACTTATCCAAAGCGAGTTGGAGCTGTGATTGCCGCAAAAGGTGGCTCTACAAAGTATTGACTTTGGGGGGGTGGGAATAGTTATGCACATGATGCAAATCCTCAAACAATCCATGTTAATTCCAGGGGGTGAAGCAACAAAAAAAAAAGAACAAAGTCAAGGGGGTGAATACTTTTGCTTAGCACTGTATACATTACAGAGTGTTGGCAAAACATACAAAAGTTATTTACGCATCTACCTGGGCATTTTTCGTCCCAAATTCATTTTATAAACCGGGGGTGTCTTTGCTTCATGTCTGACCATTTTTTTTTATAATGGCCAGACGGCGGTGTTTGACACTCGTTTGGCACCAGATCTCATAGGCCAGCTCCCGCACAATCCGCTGCTTCTCGGCCTGGGACCGGGTGCGGTCATATCCCCACCCGAACATCCGCTGCAAGATAAAAATGCAAGCATATAATCCCAATTTTTAACAATAATAGTATTGAAAATAATTTACTCAAGTAAACTGCAAAAAGTATTTAATGCTTTGAAGTGGAAATATTAGACTTAGGCCACCTGCACATGGGTGTGTTTTTTCACAACTACGGACCGTACAAACCCGTCTTGCAGAGTGGACGAGCGCTCGGCGTCATTGGTTGCTATGACGACGTGCGCATCCGGCCACCACCGCTGTACTGTGATACACTTGTATGATCTATACAAGTGTATTACTGTACAGCGGTAGCGGCAATAAGCGCACGGCGTCATAGCGAGTTGCCAACCAATGACGCGATGCGCTCGTCCACTCTGCAGGACAGCAGCCCGGGTTTTTACGGTCCGTAGTTGTAAAAAAACACTGCCGTGTGCATGCGGCCTTACTGTTATGGTTAGAAGATGGGATTGTATTACGACTGTATGTGGGTGGGGTCTGAGCTATCAGATACTGTCCAGCTAAGCAGAGATGTACCTGTCTAGTGAAGTGACGGTACGGTATGGGGTGTACAGCTGGTTCGCCTCCCCGGGATGCACCCTGGGTAACTCTAAATGAACCAGCAAATACTGGCGGTCTGACAAAGCCGTTGCATCTGCAGTGGTGAGCAGGTGTAATTACACCCAAGCCTTCCTATTGAAATGAATGGGATGGCTTGGGTGTAATTACACCTGCTCACCACTGCAGATGCAACGGCTAGAAGGTAAACAGTGAAGAGGAGGCAGCGCTGACACCGCGCACGCCTTCTCTTCAAACAGCTGATCGGAGGGGGTGCCGGGTGTCGGACCCCCTCCGATCTGATATTGATGACCTATCCTGAGGATAGGTCATCAATAAATATAACTTGGACAACCCCTTTAAGCTCCGCCCACTTTATCGTGTTCATGCTGTCTGTCAAAGTAAATACTATGATCAGTCCCAGAGCAATTCAATCACCACCACTGTAGACATCATAATTAACTTTTGCTCATCCAAATTGTCATCATGCGATGTATGGCACACTCCCAGATGTGCCCACTGATGTCCAACACTTCTTTATACGATAAATAGGGTCATATCCGCGGACACAAAGAACCACTTCCGGCCTTGCTTGCTAAAAGAAGACAAAGAGCCTAAAGTGTAACCAAAAGTTCTATAAAAAATAGAAAAAGAAAATTCAGATCAGTATATCAATGGTTAGCACTGTTGTATATTTCCTATAACAGACTGAACAAGTTAGATCCCCCATGTTCATAGAGCCGACTGCACCTCCTAACTACATAAATCCCATCTACATTCAGTATTCAAGCCATCCGGCTTAAGTGTACGCAACCGGTGGATCCATTAGTCCAGAGACATCTAGACACTTTGGGGCCTAATCACTCTGAGTCAATCAATAAGCAGGTTGTGTAGTGTCCCACTTGGTAGGAGTGGGCACTACACAAGGGTCAATTGGGTAACGTGTTACTTCTGCTCACAAGGGACAGTGATATTATATTTATCAATGCATTGTAATGTATTTTCTGTGTGTTTTTACATTGGTATGTTTCCCCTGTTAATGCTTAGCAGGCCTATTTGGGTGTAGTTAGACATCCCAGACACTAGAGGGAGATAGGGAGCCCCTAGTATAAATGTCCAGGCCCACACAGGGAGGGGTGAGGTCATAGTCAGGAGTCTGTAGAGACAGAAGTGAGAAGGCACCAGCCCGAGATATGCTGAGGGCCTCCTCCTGACATGCAGCTAGATAGTCCTGGTTTCTAGTTGCAGCAGGAGGCTAGAAGGAGTACAGCCTGCCTGGAGACCAGTAATCCAGCCAACACAGATGAGACACCCCAGTAGTAGGAGTGGACCTCCTGGGAGAAACCTGCAGCCACCTTCCAACCCAGCAGAGAAGTAAGCTGAAAGGCAGAGGTACTGTGATATATAGAGAAAGTGCCAATACTGGAGGAAGATTATATATACCAAGGATTCAAGCCAGCAATTAGGCATCCGGGCCTTGGGATCCAGCCAGCTAGAATAGCTGAGGGGATAGAGCAGCATTGTACTGCAAAGCATTAACTGTATACCCTCCAAGTATCTTGCAATATTTAAACCTGCCGTGCTGTAAAGTAAACCTGCTATGCATTTATACTGTAAAGGACTGCATTATCAACTACTGCAATTGCTTGTATAAAGTTGGACTGTTTCGCAAATTAAAGCAACGTTTGGTTTACCATCTGTGTACTCCATTAATCCTCCTACAAATCGGTGTGCCACCGTTACAGGCACTGGCGTCACGATTCTTAAAGGGACCTTACCCCAGGCACTCAAAATACCTGCAACATCCAGGGCACCTCACACACCATCAGGCCTGGTCCCTATTTACAGAGTGTGCCCCAGAGGAACTAGTGTCTACCTTTCCTTCACTGTCGCATGCCTGCCCAGGGTTCTCCTCAGAAAAGTGAGTAACCCTCGATTGCCCATAACCGTGACCTCACTATCGCTATACCCTGCAGGTCTGGCGTGCTGCATAAATTGGCGTCACGAACAGGATACGATCATTCCTGCACCATTGTGGAATACAAAAACTGTGTGCTATTAAATGCGTTAAAGTGACCAAGGCCTAATTGCTTTATTAAAAATTGCTGGGCCAAAGAGAACTGGAATAATTTGCGGTCTGAAGATTATATTGTATGGACTGTTTGCCATTTGTTTAAGCCACCGCTTGCTGTCAGTGTATAGACATCGATTGTGCTCAAAGATGGTCGCTTAACCTGACTGGATTTGATTGCTGCGTCATCTTCATACTAAATTGGCGGTAAAAATTGGCGCCTTCTGCTGAAAAGTGTGGGAAAGGCTATATGTCCGCGCCACCGCCCTGTCTGGACATTTGCATGTCTGTTGAAATGGACTCCGCCTCCTCTATACTGGAGTACCTGGGGGGCGGCCTCCTGGAAGGATCTGTCTGCAATTATTGGCGCCACCCTGTCGCTCTCCAGAGAAGGATCGAGCATGTTGAGGAGTGAAGACTGCACTGCTGGGATGTCCGTGCCTGACCTTTTGAAAATGGACTTTATTGGTGTAGAGCCAGAGGACACTCCACCGGCCTACTCTCCGGGACCGGAGAGACCCACCTGCCCGCCACCGAGGACGCAACCTGAGACCTACTATGGTTCATGGAGTGATGGTCAGCATTAATGGAAGAGATACGGGAGGCCGCAATCAAGAAAACTACCAAGACTAAGATCTACTATGAAGAACTGGCAAAGACCGTTCATGAGCGCCACACTGACACCCAACCCCGCCTGGAAAGGAGAATGGGGTTGGTTGTGGCATTTGACAAGGACCGAGGCTTCGGTTTCATAAAAGACTATACTACCGGCAGAGACTTATATGTTAATCGGAGGTCCGTCAAGCGGAGCTACCTCCCAGAGCACCTGCATAACCTCCGCGAGGGAGAGGAAGTGGAGTTCACCCCTGCCGAGGGCCTGCGAGGCCCCTATGCCACTGCTGTGTCCCGTCCAAGAAAGAAAAGGGAGGACTGGGAAATCGATGAGGACTATACTAGCTGCGAGTGCGAACCAGCGCGCTCTCCAGAACCGGCCCATCATGCCTTTCAAGAACGGGGCTCCTTTATCGGCCTGAACGTCTTCTGGCAACCGACAGTGGTGGAAAAGAGGGTGAGCCCATGGCACTCGCCTGAGCTGCCTCGCAGGGAGAAGACTATCCGCGTATTAGAAGATGTGGAAAGATTCCATGCTGCCCTGGACAATATCCGAAAAGGAAAGAGAGCGGACGCCTCACCTGAACCTACAGCGGCTGCGCGGGATGCGCCATCTACTTCACAAGTGCCGGCGGAGACAGCGGAGGACAGCGATCCCGAGACTGAAAGCCTGGACGACCAGATCGTGCGGCTGGAGAAGCAGTTACGTGAGCTGAGCCAGATTGCCTCCGCCAGGATCCAGACTCCACCTGACCAGAAGGAAAAAGGACTTAAGGACTCGGACGTCTCCGGGTCTGAGGTGAGAGTACCTGTCCCTTCCAGCCGGCCACCTTTAGTGTCAGCACCTGCGGTGAGGTCTTCCTATGCTGTGCACCGACGCGCAGAGACAGTCGTCCAGGAACCCACCGGACCGCTTGCAGCAGCGGTACCCAGGCCAGTGCAGCAGCCCACAATTGTCATGCCTGCACCGGTGCGGTCAGCAACCGTGATTTCCCCTAGGCCTATGGGGCCAATACCTATTAGGGGTCCTTTCATGCTGCAGTTGCCCCCCAATACTGTGTTGTGGGCACATCCGCCTGTTGACGCTCACTACAGGCCCAATCCACAAATGGAGCCAGGGAGCACCACTGTGATGCCAAGTGGATTTGACATTCCCCTGTGAGTTGGCCTGCTAGGCCATTGATTTGATTTCTTTTTGCCAAGAGACCCTATTAAAGTGGATTAACCCTTCCAGGACAGGAGACCTTTGTTGTTTTGGCCCTCTGTTGCTGCTGCCAGTTTCCCACGGCTCAGTGGAGGCGGTAAACCACTGAAATACCAATTGCAGCAAGGCCATATTGTTTACAGGACCTCCTGCCTGCTTTCTCAGAGTGAAAACCCCAGTTGTGCCTATTTGTATGTTGCACCTTTAACCCTTTTACCCCCTTTTCAGGTTGATTAAAGGATCTTGCAGCACTTATTTTTATATGCCATTTGAATAATGTGGACTACTTTTATGTGCTGTCACTTTTATTATGCAACTTAAATTTAAAGGAAATGCGCCCAGGGATAGACTCTAATGCACTTGAGCCTCAGAGATCTTGCTACTTTAGGGAAATGTGCCCATAGATAGACTCCACCGTATGTGAGCCTCTGTGATCTTATCCCTCTGTTCTTGCTTCATATGCAGCTATACTTGTTACTTTCACTGAATATTTTACAAGAAGGAAACCTGGGTACAGACTCATTTATATACCTTGAGCCTCCAAGAATTGTTATTTGATGTTTTGCATTTTCCTATGGACTACTACTGTTTTATTATAGACGATTTGCACTTAAAAATATTCTAATGGACTAATCCTGGTATCCTTGATACGCTGCACCAGGTCAGCGCCCCTGTTCCCTTACATTATCCTGAGAGAAGAGAACGACACCCCTTTTCACCGAACTTGCTCCTTAGCCAGTGGAACTGCCTGATGTATACATATAATGTATTTCGCAAATGTAGATGTATTTTCCTGCTTTGCATTTTTTTTCTCTTTCAGGTGCAGTATCCAGCTGGGCAGGGCCCTTTTATGTTGCGCCGAGGACGGGCAACGTTGTAGCATGGGGGTATGTAGTGTCCCACTAGGTAGGAGTGGGCACTACACAAGGGTCAATTGGGTAACGTGTTACTTCTGCTCACAAGGGACAGTGATATTATATTTATCCATGCATTGTAATGTATTTTCTGTGTGTTTCTACATTGGTATGTTTCCCCTGTTAATGCTCAGCAGGCCTATTTGGGTGTAGTTAGACATCCCAGACACTAGAGGGAGATAGGAAGCCCATAGTATAAATGTCCAGGCCCAGACAGGGAGGGGTGAGGTCATAGTCAGGAGTCTGTGGAGACAGAAATGAGAAGACACCAGCCCGAGATATGCTGAGGGCCTCCTCCTGACATGCAGCTAGATAGTCCTGGTTTCTAGTTGCAGCAGGAGGCTAGAAGGAGTACAGCCTGCCTGGAGACCAATAATCCAGCCAACACAGATGAGACACCCCAGTAGTAGGAGTGGACCTCCTGGGAGAAACCTGCATCCACCTTCCAACCCAGCAGAGAAGTAAGCTGAAAGGCAGAGGTACTATGATATATAGAGCAAGTGCCAATACTGGAGGAGGATTATATATACCAAGGATTCAAGCCAGCAATTAGGCATCCGGGCCTTGGGATCCAGCCAGCTAGAATAGCTGAGGGGATAGAGCAGCATTGTACTGCAAAGCATTAACTGTATACCCTCCAAGTATCTTGCAAGATTTAAACCTGCCGTGCTGTAAAGTAAACCTGCTGTGCATTTATACTGTAAAGGACTGCATTATCAACTACTGCAATTGCTTGTATAAAGTTGGACTGTTTCACAAAGTAAAGCAATGTTTGGTTTACCATCTGTGTACTCCATTAATCCTCCTACAAATCAGTGTGCCACCGTTACAGGCACTGGCGTCACGATTCTTAAAGGGACCTTACCTCAGGCACTCAAAACACCTGCAACATCCAGGGCACCTCACACACCATCAGGCCTGGTCCCTATTTACAGAGTGTGCCCCAGAGGAACTAGTGTCTACCTCTCCTTCACTGTCGCATGCCTGCCCAGGGTTCTCCTCAGAAAAGTGAGTATCCCTCGATTGCCCATAACAGTGACCTCACTATCGCTATACCTTGCAGGTCTGGTGTGCTGCAGTTGCGGATAGGGTGCCGTTTATCTCTACATATACAGAAGGTAGCTATCAAATAGCAGGGGTGATTAAGAAGCACTGGTCGATATTGAAAAGTAGCTTCAACAATGTTAAGGAATTTGCTGTGCCTCCTCTCATGTCGTACAGAAGATTTAATAACCTGCGTGACAAACTGGTTAGAGCGGATGTATCTGGAGAGAAAACATCTATCCAGACATATATAGGCTCTAAAAGATATGGTTGCTATCCATGTCTAAGCTGCGTCAATTGCAGCTATATGTTGAAAGGGGACAAATTCATACATCCAACATTGAGGACTCAATTTGAGATCTGTCACTTCCTCACATGTAACAGTGCATATGTTATATTCTTACTGTTGTGTCCTTGTGGTCTTCTCTATGTTGGAGAGACCACCTAAGATGTAAAGACCAGGTTGAATTACCATAGGTACTCGATACGCCAGAAACAGAGGGATCTCCCTGTGTCCAAGCATTTTGCGGATGTTGGAAACAGGAAGAAGGGTCTCAAATTTAGGGTTATCGATTACATTCCCCCTCTTAAAAGAGGAGGTAATAGAGAGCTACTATCGAAACAGCGCAAAATTTGTCTTCTTTTAGCAAGCAAGGCCAGAAGTGGTTGAAGAAGTGTTGGACATCAGTGGGCACATCTGGGAGTGTGTCATACATCGCATGATGACAATTTGGATGAACAAAAGTTAATTATGATGTCTACAGTGGTGGTGATTGAATTGCTGTGGGACTGATCATAGTATTTACTTTGACAGACAGCATGAACACGATAAAGTGGGTGGAGCTTAATGGCTCCCATCTTGGTGACACCATGATACACTGTAAAATGGAGGGAAGGGTTTATCCCACCTCTGTCACTTGTAAGAGAGGGTTTGAATGTGGGGACTATGGGGGAAACGGTATTGGTCCTCTGACTGTCCACTGGTGGCCCAGAGGACAGCTGTTTGGTCCAGGTGCTGAGCAGGGAGACCATGGTGGTTGTCCCTGACAACACAGAACGTACCCCTATATGTCCCTTAAGTTCATTGATATGCCTGAGATGACCGGATGTTAGTTCGCTACTTGCGATCACCTGGATGTTCCCACTGATGTTATATTCGGAGTGTATATTTACACTCTGTGTTACTATGGCGATTGTCACGCCCCCTCCGTCGCTGGTTGGATGTGACTGAGTCACATGGTCCGCCCCTGTCACGGCTGAGGTTGGGGGAAACCCTCAGCCATGCGATGCCAGGTGGTGTAGTGGCTACTCGGCCATGAGAACAGGATAGGGAGCAGGTCACCTCCTCACGCATCCCTACCCTGACCCTAACTCCTAACCTGCATGGGCCGACCTTTAAGGTAGGAGGACCCATGCGCAGGAACCTCGGAGCCATGTCTTACCCTCCGCAGATCCCTGAGCTAGGAGCTGGGTAAGACGACCTACTCCTCCTTGGCACGGAGGAGCGAGAGTCTCAATGGCCAAGCTGTTGGGAAATAGGGGGACATGAACAGCCTCACGGGAATGGCAGGCGAACACCCAGTTCCACCAACCTGCCACAGCCTTGCTGACTGGATCCCTGAGCAGACAGGAGACCAGAACCGTGAGCTGCACCAAACATAAGAAGGTCCCAACAGAACAACATACAACCACACACACATAAGGACATCAAACATAACGACAATTATTTTTTATGACCACAGGGGTGGCTCTCACAGGCAGGTCAAATACACAGGAGGCTGCTCCAGCTAGCAGGGCTGAAGCAACCTCCTGAACCAAGCAAAACACTCAGGCTTTATAGGCCAAGAAGCCACACCCACAGTCAGACACACCCAGTGACATCACACACACACTGGGAAGGGAGTTAACCCTACCAACACCACAGAAGGGAAAACACCAACTAAAAGGGGAAGTGCACACAATACATAAACACAAGTGCACACATACACACAGACACCTAACAGAGGTTGCTAGGTGCAACCGCATGCAACTGCAGCAAGCTGCCTAGCCACGCTCAGGCTGCTGCTGACACATACACATGAGACGACAGGTTGCCCGCGGCAACCACAAGTTAGGCCACACGCCAGCGGCCCTCACCTGTGGTTTAAACCCACACGAAATCGCAGGCAACCGCATGCGGTTAGAGAGTCACGGTCATAGCCATGGCCGTGACAGCCCCCTCCTCTCCTCAGGAAAGGACCGTTGTGCTCCACATCACCACGCCGCATACCAAGCGAGCGTAAGAGCGTGGCACGCAGTAGGAGCTGGGAGGATGGGACTGACTGTCGAACTCGGCGCATGCTCATAGTGCGGATGGAGATGCCAAACATTCGCGGCCACACTGAACCACCAATGGTATGCAATGCTATTTTAATATACTAATGGGATACGGCTGTATCCTTTTTGTCATAAATTGTTTTTTAACCCCTTAATCACTTGCACTAAGCACTTTTGCATATTTGCACAATTATACATTAATTTTGGGATAGGAGAGGATATATGTATATCTTCAACACTTCTGCTTTGCACTGTATTCAATGATTTTATACAACTATTGTATTTTTCTATGCAATTTTGTGACTAAATGGATTTATTGTAATGATTGTGATGTCAAGTGACTGAGCACTTTCTGTACCATGTGTTTTTACTAATTTGTATCATGTGACTTGATTGCACTTGCTTTTGGGTTTATATACCCTGTTATTGCACTGTTGTATAGCTTGACAAAGGCCTCATTGAGTAGGCCGAAACATTGCTGGGAAATTAATGTTTGGGGTCTTCACCCTTTCACGCCAATCTGGAGTGCTGCCTCGTTCTTTGGGATATATATATATATATATATATATATATATTTTTTTTTTTTTTATTTATTTAATTTTTTTCTGGGGGGGGTCAGGGTGGCAGTGGATCTTGGATGAGTTCCCACCCTTTTTTTCCCGCAGGACTTGACCCCTGCTAATACTTCTACACATAGAAATCTCAACACCCCTGAAGTTTGCAATATCTCCACCTATAGTATGTCTTCTACCACCTCAAAGGCTTCTTTTTTTTTAGCTCTTCCAACAACTCTATCAGAGAATCCCTTTTTGAGTCAGTTATCACCTTACTTCACAATTGGAAGTTACGAGAAAGATTCTGTTTAGCATCAAACTAATGACCCCTCTCATTACTCTGTCATTAGAGTCCAAGATAGTTCCGATTATTAGAATACATACCTCCTACCTACCAAAAGCACTCAATATGATAGTCCAAAACAGCCAATAAAGAAAAAGTTAAACCTAGATGATGAGGATGAAGGGGAGGCAAAGGTAATCACTTCATCAAGCAAGAAGTCCAGAGTAGCCATGTAGATCCAATAAACCTTAGATCCAAGGGTATTTTTCCCTGCAACCGGGCAGAAATTAGTTTGTTAGAGAAAGGCTTATCATTCCACCCCACAAGTAATCCCAACCAATTAATTCTGAAACTTTCTCTAAAAAGGCATTTTGAAATTAAAAAGTTAACTGGGTAAGAAAGGACACATAGGAATGATTGGGATATGTGTAAGATTCCCATCATTCTTGATTCTGGGGAGAATCATCTGGATGAGTTCTTATATGCTGATGTGGAAATACTTACTGACCAGCTACTTAAAGGGTTTCTGTCACCCCAATTTTCACTATTAAACAGGCTGACATTATGCATGTGAAAATGTCACCTGAATATAACTCTGTATTTCTTGTATTTAAGTATGCCCCTCTTTTCATGTAATTTAAACTTTTATTATATGCAAATTAGCCTCTAGTTGCTGGGGGGGGGGGGGGGGGGCGTTGCACCTGCTCCTAGTGGCTCCGTTCACCCACCTCATTTCCACGCCCTTCTGTCTAGATCGACAGGGCCAGGTCAGCGTTGGTTTTCCTGCAGGCCCTGTCCCATTCAGTATTGGGTGCAGGTGCAGTGAGGGCAATGCAGACAGGACCAGCAGGAGAACCAACACTGGCCTGGCCCTGTCAATCAAGACAGAAGGGCGTGGAAATGAGGTGGGTGAACGGAGCCTCTTGGAGCAGGTGCAACGTCCCCCCTGCTCCTAGAGGCTAATTTGCATATACTAAAAGTTAAAATTACACGAAAACAGGGGCATACTTAAAAAAAAGAAATGCTGAGTTAAATTCAGGTGACATTTTCACATGCATAATGTCAGCCTGTTTAATAGTGATAATTGGGGTGACAGAAACCCTTTAATGAACCTATTTCTTCCTCCTTGGAAAATAAATTCTCCTTCTACCAGATTCAAAGTCAAGGTTCCCACTTGAAGCCTATTATAAACCTAGGGCCAGCAACACTGCAGCAGGGCGTTTCTCCTAGCAACCAGGAGGCTGACCGCTGCAGGAAGGATGGGAAAGGGAGAGCAGCAAAGGTCAGACAGATACTGGTGGTAGGGGACTCCATTATTAGGAGGACAGACAGGGTCATCTGTCACCGAGACCATGACTGCCGAACAGTGTGTTGTCTGCCGGGTACTCGGGTTCAGCATATTGCAGTTCGTATTGACAGATTGCTGGGTGGGGCTGGGGAAGACCTGGCGGTCATGGTACACATTGGTACCAATGACAAAGTCAGGGGGAGATGGAAGGTCCTTAAAAATGATTTTAGGGAACTAGAGACGCTCAAGTCCAGGCCCTCCAAGGTAGTGTTTTCAGAAATACTACCAGTGCCACGAGCATCAGCAGAGAGACAACGAGAGCCTAGGGAGTTAAATAAGTGGCTCAGAAGCTGGTGCAGGAAGGAAGGGTTTATTTGGGTTCATGGAGAACTGGGCCGACTTCTTGGTCGGTTACAGTCTCTACAGTAGGGACGGGCTGCACCTTAATGGGGAGGGTGCAACTGCACTGGGGGAAAAATGGTTAAATGTATAGAGGAGCTTTAAAATTAGGATCTTAGAGGAGGGTGGGGGGCTCATACTAATAAGGGGGTAGATTGTGTAGACAGACAGTAGGATATAGAAGGGGACAGTGGGGATTTAGTGGGGGCTAGGGTTAGAGGAGGAAAGTAGGGAGAAGACTGGGCAGAACTATACACTTATGAAAAATTAACTGCTGGTAACAAGAACCTGTTACATACAAACTTCAACCAAGGTAACCAAGAATCCCAGATATTCACTATACACGTCATAGTAATTTAAAATGTATTTTCAGAAATGCCTGAAGTCTAGCTAGAAAAATGTGGGAGCTGGAGGCTATGGTTAGATTCTTCGCATGACTGGGCTGTTAATATTGAGGGTTTTACACTATTTAAGAAAGACAGGCTTAATAGACATTCAATACGTAAAGTAAGGTCTATTGGCTTGGAAAGTATAGTTTGTAATTGGATTGAAAACTGGCTGAAGGACCGTGTCCAGAGAGTTGTGGTCAATGATTTATATTCAGAATGGTCCAGGGTTATAAGTGGTGTACCCCAAGGTTCAGTGCTGGGTCCTCTATTATTTAATGTATTAATGATATCGAGGACGGGATAATTAGCACCATTTCTATTTCTGCAAATGACACTAAGCTTTGGAGTACTGCACAGTCTATGGAAGATGTCCATTAACTACAAGCTGACTTGAACACTCTGAGTGATTGGGCATCAACTTGGCAAATGAAGTTCAATGTGGATAAATTTAAAGTTATGCATTTTGGTCCTAGGTGACGTAGGACTGGGAGAGTCACTTATAGAGAAGAATTAGGGTGTTCTTGTAGATGGTAGATTAAATAACAGCATACAATGTCAAACGAGGCATATATTCACGGGGCATGGATGTAATATTACCACTTTACAAAGCGTTAGTGCGGCCTCATCTGGAATATGCAGTTCAGTTCTGGGCACCAGTCCATAGAAAGGACGCACTGCAGCTGGAAAAAGTACAGAGGAGAGCCACTAAACTGATAAGGGGCATGAAGGTCTTAGTTATAAAGAAAGATTAAAATAATAAAAAAATTTAGTCTTGAGAAGAGATCGTCTAAGGGGGGACATGATTAACCTATACAAATATATAAATAGGTCATACAAAAAATACGGTGAAAAACTGTTCCATGTAAAATGCCCTCAAAAGACAAGGGGGCACTGCCTCCGACTGGGAAAGAAAAAGTTCAGTCTCCAGAAGCATTAAATATTCTTTACTGTAAGAACTGTGAATCTGTGGAATAGACTTCCTCAGGACGTGTTTACTGCAGGAGCAGTGGACAGTTTTAAAAAGGGTTTAGATAAATTCTTCAAAGTAAATGACATTAATGCTTATGAAAATGTGTAGAAATCTGAGTCTCACTTCCTTCTGGGATTCACATCCCCACCTATCCCTTGGTTGAACTTGATGGACTTACTGTGTGTCTTTTTTCAACCGTATCAACTATATAACTATGTAACCTAGGCCTAAAAAACCTCTCCCAGGCAGTCTCTGGCAATACAAAACCTTAGATATAATATGGATATTATGATTAAGAATGCTCACAGGAAGGGACGGTACATGTCTTTCATGGCCCACTGGGTCGATGTTTTTTTATGCGGCAAGGCAGCACCGCAGCAACTAAGCGGTGAACCTATTGACGCCTTCATGTTTGTATTGGTCTGGTTCCCCACACTAGCAGCTTATCCACCTCCTCCACTTCTTCCTCCTTTAAGCAGCAAAACAACCCACTGGCTGTCTCCCTGCCAACTTCAACTGGACAAGGTGGTCAGCAACATTGGCCGGAACATCATGGCTGTGCTGCATTTTAGGGGGAATAACATATGGTCCCTGCAAGGCACACGTAATACACCTAGTTGTGCAAAGTACACTGGCTTGCAGAAGTACATGCTTCCTTGTAGATAGGACTGCATGTACAATGTGACAGATTCCGTTTAACCCCTTAAGGACCCATGACGTACAGGTACGGCATGGTTCTCGAGTCCTTAAGGACTGTTGAAGGAAGGGTCATATTAAATATATATATATGTATGTATGCCGTGACATATATACATATATATTAGCCCTTGTATATGGGCTCCTCCAGGTGGGATCCGTGGATATGCACAGAGATGTATGTAGGCCCCTTGGCAACATGCATCTCTGTGTATATGTATTAATGTGCCCCCTTTATATTAATGTGCCCCCTTTATATTAATGTGCCCCCTTTATATTAATGTGCCCCCTTTATATTAATGTGCCCCCTTTATAGGAATGTGCCCCCTTGATAGATAACATGCCCCCATGTGTAAAGTCCGTTCCTATATGCCTATGGATGTGCCCCACGCATCTATAGGCATATATGGCCGGAATCATGCCGCTTGCTGGGAGGAGACCGACAGTTGGACAATCATGTCCAGCGTCGGCCTCCACAAAGGACAGAGGATCAATAGATCCTCTGCCCTTTGTCACCATCTCCGGCCACGCCGGGGATGGTGCTCCTAACAGAGACATGGGAACAAAGAGTTCCCATGCCCCTGCGAGTGGCTGACCTCCGGCGCTGTAATTACAGCGCCGGAGGTAAGCGTCCGCTTCACAGGCGGGAGGATCAAAGGATCCCCCCCCCTGGGAGCGCGCTCCGAGATCCTCGGGCCGGCGCGGTGACGTCATATCACCGCGCCGGCCCACGTATTGAGGCCGGCGGTGCGCATGCGCGCGGCGCGAATAGGGAGACTGCGAGCGGGCGCCGCCAAGTTTAAATAGACAGGCGGCGCCCCGCTCAGCAGTCCGGTAAGTATACCAGCAAGAGACATCATCCCCTGGACTGACGAGCCCCCCTGGACGGACGAGCCCCCCTGGACAACGAGCATTAAGTATCATTAACCCCCCTGCTGACCACTATACCCCCCTGCTGACCTCTATACCCCCCTGCTGACCTCTATACCCCCCTGCTGACCTCTATACCCCCCTGCTGACCTATATACCCCCCTGCTGACCTATATACCCCCCTGCTGACCTATATACCCCCCTGCTGATCTATATACCCCCCTGCTGATCTATATACCCCCCTGCTGATCTATATATCCCCCCTGATCCTGCATTCCCCTGGTTAACCCCTAACCCTCTGTGGTCCCCTATAGCCCCTGTTTTCCCCCCCATAACCTTGGGCTACCCTTATCTTCCCCGGTCCTGAGCCCCCACCCCCTCCAATGTTAAAGGGGCTATTAATTATTGATATTTATGCAAATCTCAATAATTAATATTCATAAATAGGCGTAATCGTCTTATGATGACTCCGCCTATTTAAGCCTTAATGAACAACAAATCGCTACTGATTGCCCTACACTAATCACTAAACTAGCTGCACGCGCCTTACTGACTACCACTAGTAATCACACAATACACAATAGGGATAAATGACACAGTATTTATTAATAATTCATTAGTAATACAATGCCAACAATATACTAACTCTATTGTGGCGATACTTTACAACCAAAAAAGGTATTAGGTTTATAACTATATATATCTATAACAAGGGGATAGATATATATTGTTATAACCGCACACTACTAATATAAATACACACCCTAATACAATATACTAACACGGTTCTGACTACACTACACAGTACATTCCCAAATTCCACCCACAATCTAACTACACAATACACACATACAGGTATACCAGCCCTCCCGCCTGGATCTATACTATCCCTATGGGGTAATAGGGGTGAGGTACCTGGGGGATGTTACGACAGGGCTGCCACAAAATAAGGGTTAAACACAACAAGGGTAACAGGGGTAGCAATATTCCAGGGTAGCGGGGAATAAGAGGGATCCTGGGGGAGACACAGGGGGTGGGGGCTCAGGACCGGGGAAGGTAAGGGTAGCCCAAGGTTATGGGGGGGAAAACAGGGGCTATAGGGGACCACAGAGGGTTAGGGGTTAACCAGGGGAATGCAGGATCAGGGGGGATATATAGATCAGCAGGGGGGTATATAGATCAGCAGGGGGGTATATAGATCAGCAGGGGGGTATATAGATCAGCAGGGGGGTATATAGGTCAGCAGGGGGGTATATAGGTCAGCAGGGGGGTATATAGGTCAGCAGGGGGGTATAGAGGTCAGCAGGGGGGTATAGAGGTCAGCAGGGGGGTATAGAGGTCAGCAGGGGGGTATAGTGGTCAGCAGGGGGGTTAATGATACTTAATGCTCGTTGTCCAGGGGGGCTCGTCCGTCCAGGGGGGCTCGTCAGTCCAGGGGATGATGTCTCTTGCTGGTATACTTACCGGACTGCTGAGCGGGGCGCCGCCTGTCTATTTAAACTTGGCGGCGCCCGCTCGCAGTCTCCCTATTCGCGCCGCGCGCATGCGCACCGCCGGCCTCAATACGTGGGCCGGCGCGGTGATATGACGTCACCGCGCCGGCCCGAGGATCTCGGAGCGCGCTCCCAGGGGGGGGGATCCTTTGATCCTCCCGCCTGTGAAGCGGACGCTTACCTCCGGCGCTGTAATTACAGCGCCGGAGGTCAGCCACTCGCAGGGGCATGGGAACTCTTTGTTCCCATGTCTCTGTTAGGAGCACCATCCCCGGCGTGGCCGGAGATGGTGACAAAGGGCAGAGGATCTATTGATCCTCTGTCCTTTGTGGAGGCCGACGCTGGACATGATTGTCCAACTGTCGGTCTCCTCCCAGCAAGCGGCATGATTCCGGCCATATATGCCTATAGATGCGTGGGCACATCCATAGGCATATAGGAACGGACTTTACACATGGGGGCATGTTATCTATCAAGGGGGCACATTCCTATAAAGGGGGCACATGAATATAAAGGGGGCACATTAATAATTAAGGGGCACATT